>NW_013670251.1:68482-82891 GCF_000517525.1 Limulus polyphemus
TAGAGTAGAATGTAACTTTGGCCAGTCGTCAGGAGCTAGGTACATGTACACCTTACGTGCTAATGAACGACCAGTCGTCAGGAACTAATTACATGTACATCATACGTGCTAATGAACGACCAGTCGTAAGGAACTAGTTACATGTACACCTTACGTGCTAATGAACGACCAGTCGTCAGGAACTAGGTATATGTACACCTTACGTGCTAATGAACGACCAGTCGTAAGGAACTAGGTACATGTACACCTTACGTGCTAATGAACGTTGGTTTTGGTTTTTCCTACAGAACTTCACACTCACCAACATTCAACTCCTTACCAAAACTCATACGGTCGAGAATTTTGTTAGGCCTGCAAACCTTAATGTTTATATTTTACTTAAATATCACAAGTTATTGAGCTAAGTAGTCGTACCATAGCCCGGAGTAGGGGGATCTATCAAGAGCTAAGTATTCGTACCATAGCCCAGAGTAGGGGGGATGGGATCTACCAAGAGCTAAGTAGTCGTACCATAGCCCGGAGTAGGGGGGAGGGGGATCTACCAAGAGCTAAGTAGTCGTACCATAGCCCGGAGTAGGGGGATCTACCAAGCTTAATTCTCTCCCCCCAAAATTTCGGAGCATACAGTTTTTTCTTAATTTTCTTTAAGGGCCAGGCGTGGCCTAATGGTTAGCTTATCCAAGCTATGCACCCAAGAGTCCACGAACTAACTGCAGCAAAAAAAGGCGCTCCGCACTTTGGAGTCGTGAATAAGCTATAAGAGTGACAGTGAAATCCCACTATAAGATAAGATTACAACTGGCAGTGGGTTCTATTGACTAGCTGTCTCCTTTCTGATCTAACAGTTCAAAATCAGGGACAGTCATGCGCAGCCAGCCTTTTGTGAACCTTGGCGCGAAAGTACTAAAAGAAACGAACACAAATAATCAAACTTTCCTTAATAATTATCTCAGATAAAAGGTATATTGTGTTTTTTATCAACAGAGGGAGCCATCATACGGAAAAAAAAAGATAATAGGTATTTTATGTATAATTGTAAAATTGGTGAAGGATTATATGAAAGGTTTCCGTTATCTAAACTGATGATTAACGCGCAGCGAAACACGTAAATCATGCACGTGGCACGCGTTCCCGATAAGAAGGGTCTGGCAACTTTCTTTTTGGCCGCATCTTGGGAATGGGGGTAAATGATCCAGATGAGGTGTCGGTGGATTGGGTGTGGCAAGCTTAACCAGGCAGATTTGTACAGAGGAGAAACACGTGTCGATTGTTCGAGCACCGATTAATTTACAGGATCTCTGGGATGAACGCTTCATCAGTTAAAAATTACTCATTAATTTAAACTGCTGATTGAAAGAAAATTACGTTGCTAACGATGCTTTTGTTGGAAAATGTGTTTTTTATCAAACTTAATTAGTTTTATCATGGTAATTAACGAAATGTAATATTTCTGGAGGTTAACAGAGAAAAATACAGAATTTCGCACAAAGCCGTCACTTGTTCCGAATTGACAGGATAGAGAGAAGAGCTTCAGTTAACAGAACCCATCATTAAGTATTGGACTACATTAATTGAACAGTATTTCTATTAGGGTGCCCATGGTTCTAAAGTGCGAAGTGCGTCTTTGTGGATACTTGACGCAATCCAATAATTCACAGTCTGGCACAGTAACTACACTGACACAGTTACATTCTACACTACTGACACAGTAGATAAAGTAACATTCTACTCTAGTGACACAGTAGATCCAGTCGTCAGGAACTAGTTACATGTACACCTTACGTGGTAATGAACGGCCAGTCGTCAGGAACTAGTTACATGTACACCTTACGTGGTAATGAATGACCAGTCATAAGGAACTAGGTACATGTACACCTTACGTGCTAATGAACTGTTAAAAATAATAAAGAAAAGTTTTTTATGTTAAACAGCATAAAAAGTTAAAACTATTGTATTAACTTTTGTTTGTTTGTAGTTAAGCACAAAGCTACACAATGGGCTATCTGTGCTCTGCCCACCACGGGTATCAAAACAAGTTTCTAGCATTGTAAGTCCGCAGACATACCGCTGTGCTACTGGGGGGCTATTGTGTTAAACCATAAAAAACAAGAATAGTCACTAAGAAATAATAATAGTGACGTTTGTTACCTGCTCCACCGAAGATGGGCAGAGGTTATGTTTTCGTCCCTGTGTGTGTGTGTGTGTGTGTGTTTGTCAGCAATATTTCTCGAAAATGGCCGGATCTATTTGGACAAAAGTTGGTATACATTTGGACTATGATCCAACTTCGAAGGTCAAGGCCACAACAAAGTCGTGAATGTCTAAAAAAAATCCCTTCCTGATAATATGAGGACCGATTTTTCACACTATTTTTGCTCTATAACTCGATAGACATATGTAGAATATCATTCCTAATTGAAATTAGGGTTAGTAAGAATCGTTGTGTGGTTAGAACATACAGAGACGCTCATTACACACGTTCAACGTGGAGCACGGTAATACAGATATTGTTTGATAAAATCATTAGTGAATAGCACCCTACCACCCATCAGGGATTGGCTGTCACTCTTATAACACCCATAATTTAAAGTGCGGGGAATATTGTGTCGTATTTTATTATTTCTGTATCTGGGTAATTCAATATTTCTTATATATATATAATAAAGATATTTCTGTTTCCATTTTGGCCCTCCAGTGGCACAGCGGTACGTCTGCGGACTTACAACGCTAGAAACCCCGCTTTCGATACCCGTGGTGGGCAGAGCACAGATAGCTCTTGTGTGGCTTTGTGCATAATAAAAAACAAACAAAGAAAGTTTCTATTTTGTTTCTATTTGGTTTAATTTTATAATGCAATTATATATGTTTTCGTAAAGAGCTTCTAAATAAAAAAAGAATAATTATTTCTACTTTCTCATTCAGCATAACAGCTTATTGAAGAGACAAATCAAACTTAAGTTATGTATGTTTAGAGACGATGGAATTGTATTTGGGGCTAAAAAAACGTTAAACTATTTCTTGACGTTTGATTTTTATTCGTTTCGTTCAGTTCCGTCTAGAAAGCATTAAAAGTATAGAAAAATTCGCCGCTTTACTGTTTTAAGTGATACTTTTAATGTTCGTCTAATCAGGAGATACTAAATGCCCAAAGACGCAACTGTCTTGCACGTGCACGTAGGAAATCTTTGACAGGGGTTGAAAGAAAATTGACAAAGGCCCCATCTGACGGCGTAATTTTGTTCTAATTCGACACTTCCATATACACGTAGTAATTCCGTCAACCACTTAGCTGAAAACACAGGTATCCAGGCTAGGATCTATCTCAAAGAGTATGAACTCTATTACAGTGAATAGAGAGCCCTTGTTTGATTTAGTCTTGTTTGGACTCGGTACGTCAGCCAACAGGCCGTGTCTCTTTATAAAATTCTTTATCGAAATTACTTGAAGAGAAGTGGTTTGACTTCAATCGTAAGATTTTTTCTTCTTCTTCTTCGGTATGGGGTTTGATACATCATTGGGATTACACTAACTCAGATAGTCGCCCCTATGCTACCGAGAATCTAATACCTTAGCGTAGGAGCACGATGTTTGCCGTTGTGAACAACATATTCCCAGTAGACATCCAGACCTTTACCGATATAGCTAGGTACATAAAAGAAGCCATCCATATCGGTAATTTCCCAGGGCTCTGCCATCTCTCAAAGCTCTTCAAGTTGATTAGAGAGTATATACAAAACAATCTTTTAAAACTGGGCATTTACCATCTTCAGAAACTTACACAATATTCAGAGTAAACATCTTCAGATTCCATATTACTGCTATAAATACACTTTATGTACGGAGAGAGAGATAAGACAGAATATTTGATTGTGCTAATGGTTACTCTAGATTAAAGCCAAGGGAGTCAAGCAATATTTCTGCTTAGGAGTTTCAGCCATAAACGACTTTCAACTATAACGAAGCTTCATTTAGAAAAACTTCGCGAATGCCTTGAATGCCAACTAACGTATTTAAACCTGGGAAATAAAGAAGCGATTGAACGCGAGTTTTTATTTGGAATACTAGTTTCTCTAACGTGAAAAGGAAAAACAAAACAACGATTAAATGACTACCCAAAGGTTAAAGTCAGTTCGAAGTGCATATCTACGTAACGGACCATGACCGATACAAAGCGCAATGTATAAATGTGCAAGTCAGAACTGAGAATGTTATATATATCATACACGTTTCGAAGGAAAGGTAACAAAATACGAATGGTTTATTGAAACTAGTTACATGTACACCTTACGTGCTAATGAACGGGTTGGTTTCTTAATGGGCTATCTTCGCTCTGCCCAGCGGGGTATATGGTCAAAACGGAGGCCTGAAATAGCAGTGTTTTGTAAGAGTTTCCTGTGTTAAAAAACAACTAAAGGAAATGTGTCATCAGAAAAACAGATATAAAGTTCATGTGTTATTGAACAATAAACCAAATATTATGTGTTATGCAACAGAAATTAAAATAATTTATTGTGATTAGCAGGCAACATCATATCAACTGGGTTTGCGCTGTATTGTAGATTGCAACGTGCGTGCAATACGCTCTTAAATGCTTTAAATAAACAATATATATATATATATAAAATATATATGTATATAATTTTAATAATAACCCTGAGCCTAATTCAATTGTAACACGGTCTTTACTTATTTATTTATTATTTAATTTATTAATTATTTATTATTATTTATTCAGTGCTCATACTATTAGGTTGTCTTATATGACGAATGGTATTGTTGTAAACAGTTTTGGAAGTATGTATTGTTGAATTGAAAATATTAATATGTATTGTAAAGTAGTATTTTTATTTTCATTGTTAAAAAGTATTAATTTAATCTCTTCAGATCTAAAAACGAATCATTATCACTAAGCCTAACAAATCACTATCACTAAGCCTAATAAATCAATATCACTAAGCCTATAATGTAACGTATCTACTGACAAATTAACCACTTGAACTAAAAACCCTAAATTCTTATTATGAGCTAAAATTGCAGTGTCATTTGAAAATACAATGTGCTTTATATCAGATAATAAATCTGGTACGTCGTTAACATACAATAAAAGCAACAGTGGTTCCAGAGTAGTGCCTTGTATTTATTAATTCAGTAAAATGTTTATTACTGATACTAGCTAATTAAATTCTGCTATTTAAATATCTCTCCAACCAAATATACATTTTTACCTCATGTTCCCATAGTGTATGTATATTTTTTTAACAATAACTTATGATTTACACAATCAAATACTTTGAATAAATGTAAAAACACTGCTTTGGCAAATTCACTTATTTTACATTTTATTGATAATGTTTGAATATCATGTTTTGTACGTTTGTCCTTAGAAAAAACAAACATTCAGACAATAAATCAAATTTATCAATAAAATCCTAAAGTGTTCAGTAAATTAGCTTTTTGATACTTTTTTAGAATATGTACATCATAATTATTTGCTATAAGTACTAATTTATATTTTATTTCCATTTTTAAATATTGGTATTATTTTTGTCTTTTTCAAATAAACTAGGCCAGGCATGGCCAGGTGGTTAGGGCGCTCGACTCGTAATCTGAGGGTCGCGGGGTCGAATCCCCGTCACACCAAACATGCTCGCCCTTTCAGCTGTGAGGGCGTTATTATGTGATGGTCAATCCCACTATTCGTTGGTAAAAGAGTAGCCCATGAGTTGGCGGTGGGTGGTGATGACTAGCTGCCTTCCCTCTAGTCATCATATTTTATATAACTAATGAAGACATATTTTCCAGTCCAACTTTGGTATTTATTTGTTTTTTTTTACAAGATCAATTATTTAACTTGTTGTTATTGGTTTCACAAATAGTAAGATGCCATCTACGTGGTCATTTGTATTTTCTCTTGCATATGGTGAAAACGTTTTATTTTTTTGTAAAGAAAATATTACTTCAAAACTTTTATTCGTATGCTAACATCTTTTATATTCAATTCTCGAAAATTTCAAATAGAATTAGCATATTTCTTTCAAGAAGACCAACGACTCTCTCTCTCGTACACCTTCTACAGATAAAGTGGAGTAGGAGTGTGAGTTGAGATGATGGATTCGGCTAACAAGTTCAAGTCCATTTTTGACTGATCTCACTGAAGAGCACGTGTTACTTCATGAAAGTTCAATGAGGCTAAAGAATAATGTTTATGACTTTTTTTTGTATGACAGGTACCAACTTTTGTAGCGTCATATCAGGAGACTAAGGGATCCGACTGAGCAGTGATGGTTGAATAATGAAATCGGTTCTTTGGTACCATCTGAAGATACGAGAGCTTGAAACTTCCGGCCACAGAGGCAGAAGCTTGGTACAATACATCTATCATAGCCAGATAAAAACCGTATCCACTAAAGAACCGCTAGGACAATGTTAGTTCAGAAGCGTGCAGGAGGACACAAAGATGTTCGCTTTTAGTACTATGAATTTATTTAGTTAGGGAAGAAGGCTCAGGCGAGTTATTGTATAAAACAGGAAAAACTGAGGCTGTCTAAGAATATATCGCGATAACCAAAACTCTGTTATAATACGGTGTTTACCTAATACACGTATATCACGATAACCAAAACTTTGTTATCATACGGTGTTTACCTAATACACGTATATCACGATAACTAAAACTTTGTTATCATACGGTGTTTACCTAATACACGTATATCACGATAACTAAAACTTTGTTATCATACGGTGTTTACCTAATACACGTATATCACGATAACCAAAACTTTGTTATCATACGGTGTTTACCTAATACACGTATATCACGATAACTAAAACTTTGTTATAATATGGTGTTTACCTAATACACGTATATTACGAAAACTAAAATATTGTTATAATACGGTGTTTACCTTATACACGTATATCACGATAACCAAAACTTCGTTATAATACGGTGTTTATCTGATGCGTGTAAATCACGGCAACTCAAACTTCATCATAATACAGTGTTTATCTGATACGTGTAAATCACTGCAACTCAAACTTCGTTATAATACGGTGTTTACCTAATACGTGTAAGTTAGGGTAACTAAAACTTCGTGTCGCATTTCGAGTAATAGTCATATACTACGTCTCTAAACATCGAAACGGATAAAATTAAAGACGCAACAGGGGATTCAAAAAATTAAAACTAAGTGTTATTTCTAGAAACGCCGTATATATATATATATATATTACTCAGTCACAGAAGCAAAAACTAGTGTTTAATTTTAAACTTTGTTGTAGCGGAAAGTATAATTTTACCGTGTTAATTAACAGAAAAATGCACACGGATCGCAACAACTGAAAATACTAAGTTATTTGAAAAACAGTTGTTGAAAAAGTCATTATTTCAGTGTTTATATCAACAAGATTTGTGCTGTATTATAGATTATGAGTAGACTTACTTATTAGCGGGCAACAGAAAAAGTCATTATTTCAGTGTGCGTTGGAAACGATTTCTGTAATGTTCTCATTTTCTCTTACACGATCAATAGTTAATTTCATTTCCTGCTAAAGTTGGTGTTTACAGAGTCACTTGCCATAACCTTCATTTCCTCCTAAAGTTGGTATTTACAGAGTCGCTTGCCATAACCTTCATTTCCTGCTAAAGTTGGTATTTACAGAGTCGCTTGCCATAACCTTCATTTCCTGCTAAAGTTGGTGCTTACAGAGTCGCTTGCCATAACCTTCATTTCCTGCTAAAGTTGGTGCTTACAGAGTCGCTTGCCATAACCTTCATTTCCTGCTAAAGTTGGTATTTACAGAGTCACTTGCCATACAGTATTTGGTTTTCAACACTCGCAAACTCGTTAGTTAAATAAAAGAAATAATCCCTCCTTTATTTTTTATTGACAAAATGCATGAACGTAATAACACGGAGGATGTGTTTGTTTGTTTTTTTAAAACAAAGCCATACTGGGCTATCAGCTGTGTCCATCGCGGGGAATCCAACCCTAAATGTTTACGTTGTAAGACCGCATGATGTAACTTATTTTAACTGGCTTTGCATGTCTCGTAGCACGGTTGCAAAAATGTGCTGTTTAAGGAGAAGGTGTAATATTTATAAATTTAAATCTGGATAATTCAGTTAGATTGAGACATTAGATTGGAATTATTCTTATTCTAGTTGTTGTCATGATCAGTAGCCTAATCACTAAGCCTAATCACTCATTAGGTACTAAGTATTTTTATTATATAGTAATTACCAACTAGTTCATATTGTACGTTTCGGCTGCTAATCTGCTACTATATTCAATGAAGTTCTGAAAAGTGCGTGGTAGCAGGATCCAGGATTTGATCCAGTGTCTCCAATTAGTTTATATCCTACTGTTAATCTGTCCTGAGAAAGACTGTATGGGTGGCAGGAGCCGGGATTCGATCCAGGGCCTAATTAGTAAACTAATTGATAACTTATAGTAGGTGATCATATGGGCTACTAAGCATAAGAAAGGTTATATCTTACCACAACTGTTTAAAGTTTATTGTATAACACCAGTTCTACACTAGATTAAGTACTTAACATCCTACACGTAAAACAAAGTATTTTAACCCTAATTGTTGAAACATAATGGTGTAGGGTATTTAACCAAAGAAAGACGAGTTCTGTTTTATAAAGCAACTTATTCACCAAATTAATTAATAGATAATTAACTGAAGTTTTACATTTTTCAAAGATCATTTTATTCACGTCGATAACTTCAAATGTTTTTTTTTAAATAAACCCCTATAGTTATCATATTTACTAGTTTCCGATAAGAGGCGTTATTAAGCCTAAGAACAAATGTTCCATCTTTGTAGACTTTCTAACCTGAGATAATCTCTCTTACAGAGGATGAGATTGGCCTTGGTGAAGAGAGTGGAGCCCACCTCTCCAAGTCTACAGTCACAACAGGTACACTTGAGACAGTCCTCGTGCCAGAACTGGTCCAGAGCCTTTAATAGATATCTCTCTCGAATAACTTTCTGACAACCAGCGCACTCTGGAATTCCAGAATTGGGGAGTTTGTTTTCTTCCTTTATCTCCATCGCCTACTGAACAATGGAAAAAAGATATCGTATTATTATATGTTATAGCCTCTAGTGAATATTACATTTTTGCGCGTAATAACACTAAATATTACATTTTTTGCGCGTAATAACACTAAATATCACATTGTTTTGGCAGAACATAAGATATATATATGATTTTAGAATACAAAATTTTAATGAAGAATTTACTCACATACACATCAAATGATTGTATACTAGTCTTTACAAGAACCTGAAAATGCTCTTTTAAATCGACTTAAGTACAGCTCTGTTGAAGCAGCAATGGCGAAACGTTGGCGGAAATGAAAAGTTATTTTGTTATTATTATCTGGAGAATAAAGGCCAAACCTTGTGATTAAATTCACCCATTATGCTCTACAAATTCTGATAGTATTTCAAAACAAAGGCAGTTTAAACTACTGCTGTTTAAACATCTACAATAAACTCCTGGCACGTGACATTTTGAAATAAAATAAGTTAAACGCTGATTTGGAATGTAATCATTTAATGACGTTAACACGCCCCAGGCATTTCACTGACAACTGACTTTAAAACGATGAAAATTCAACGTAAAATGTTGAAACAAAGCCGTAAAAAATATAAATTGATTTCAAGTAATTTACTATTGGACGTTACATAAATCAACTGATATCTTTAAGCACTATTTTTGTTACGGGCTATTATTCTATTAATTACTGGAAATTAGTTATGTTAACCTATGTTATATCGAAATAATTACCCTTTTTTGTTTGGAGGCAACATTATATGAACGAAGTTTGTGCTGTATTGCAGATCATCGGTAGACTTAATTACTACTTGTCTCATCGTATTAGTTGCTTGTCTGTAATTTCTCCGACATCGTCGCTGTCTCTTAATGTTTACAGGTGAAGTTTCATGTTAATTACACAAACATATTTCCCTCTTTATTTGCTACTATTACCGATAACTGGAACTGCAGAGAACTGATGCTTTATGCACTTCCTCAATAAGTTATTTGATACGGTGTACACGGATTTTGAAATTGGCTGTCATTCGTAATAGATGGTACATAAACACATCAGATTGTTATAAGAAAACATAAACATGTTTTATTTAAACTACAAACACAAAATAAATATTTAAAAAATAAACTAAACGCATGCACAAAAATAAAAAGTGGTGGACATGTCTCGACTGGCCCAGTTATTCATCATGTTAGGGTAACTTGTCACTGATTTAGGATGTCTCGACTGGCCCAGCTATTCATCATGTTAGTGTAATCTGTCACTGATTTAGGATGTCTCGACTGGATCGTTACTTGCCCTTGACAATTAGGGTTAGTGAAAGTAAATTGAGTTTGTAATAAATCAAGATATACTCAACCATCGTTATCTCACCTTGTCGATTAGATTTAAAGTAAATTAAGTTTTAATAACCTCAAGATGTACTCAACCATCGTTATCCCTCCTTGACGATTAGATTTAAAGTAAATTAAGTTTTAATAGCCTCAAGATGTACTCAACCATCGTTATCTGCCTTTGACCATTAGGGTTAACTAAAGTAAAGTTTTAAAGTCATTTAACTTCAAGTCCGCCTAGAGAGATTTTTTTTGCGTTTCTACAACAGGATTAACAGACTATAAGTGGTTCATAAATGTATTTCTTACGTAATGATTTATTTGACCAATGTGGCCTGTCTTTTGTTTGTTTTTTATCACGGATTCGAATGTGTGCCATACCACAAAATATTCCTTGCACTTAAAGCTGAGGTGCGTAATAAGAGTGGCAGTCAATCCATTAGCGTGAATGGTGGATGTTAGGGTGCTTTTGACTGGTTGCCTTCCCTCTATTAAGTAATCACGTTGAAATACGAAACAAAATTCAATTTTTCTTCTTTTTTTTTTGCTTTAAAACATCGAGTGAAAACAAAATCATAAGTAAATCTGAGCTTTAGTGAAAATGCTATTCTGCTGAGTTAAGCTAGAAACGTGTGTGTTTGTTGTAGCTGTTGTACGAATTTCTGAAATGTCTTCCTACGCGAAAAATAATAACTCCTGACCGAAGCAATCTATTTATCTGAATGGATCGGAACTAAATAGTTAATCTAATATATTGTTCTAACCAGATGTTAGAAAACAAATTCAGCAAACAAATTCCTTATATTGATTAGATAGCGATATTGTTAGCTGTGTTTTACAAAAAATCGATCGTGTTGCCTACAGCTACCAGTAGTTTATAGACTTTAAAGTCGTATTCATTGTTTAAAAACACGACCTGTTACTCCGAAAAAGCATTGGTGTTTTCATTGAAGCCAACGTTTCGCCACTACGGCTTCATCGGGGACAAGCAAGACAGTTTGTTGAATTTGGTGGGCTACTCTAATCGTATAGTGGGATTTGACCGTCACTCTTATAACGCGCCCGCGACTACAAAGTCTGGAGCTTTTTTTTTTTTTTCGTCGATCCACTCGGATCCACAGCCGGGAATACTAACCCCTACTAAACTATCTTCAAAGGAATCAATAAAAGGAATTTAATGGAAGATAAATACGAATCTTGAACGTCCAGACAACTACAATGGAAGATAAATACGAATCTTGAACGTCCAGACAACTACAATGGAAGATAAACACGAGTCTTGAACGTCCAGACAACGTAGTCGAACTATGGCTGACATCTCATACACAAAATCATATTACATTTAAACCAAGTCGATTTAATGATATTTCGATCAGTATTAGGTTTAACATCAATTCCAAAAGTGATGACATGGATAAAACAAATATTGAAGGCCACCAGATAGAAGAGGAATTCAAATAATTGGGCAGTGTAAATATAGCCCAAGAAATGACAGAACTTGTAAAGTTAAGTTTTGGGTTTGTGTTTTTTCTTTAATGTTGCTGTTTGTAGTTAAGCACAAAGCTACACTGTGCTACTGGGGGGGGGGGGCGTTTTTAATTATTAGCCTTTTTGCCATATTGTATCTAATAGAGAAGGTTCTACTTGTAACTTAGCCAAATGCTTATCAGTTAGGTTAGCATGTCTCGTTGATTTAAACACGTGTTTAAATCAATTGAATTTCTTTGAAAAATTAGAGAGTACAGTTTAAAATATCTAATAATGGTTTCCTCGGATGTAAAATATTTATTTGGTGATTAAAAGAGCCGTTGAATGTTTGGAATATTATTTTGTTTGTTTGCTACACAATGGGCTATCTGTGTTGAGCCCACCACGAGTATTGAAATACGGCTTTAAGACTTACAATACTTCAGACCTGCCGTTTAAACACTGGGGGGGGGGGGGAGGCAAGTTAGAAATAAGGGAGGGAGGAAGGGATACGTCCAATCAGATGTGGCTTAACGTGTTATTCAAATTGATCACTCTATTCTACGGTAACCAGCAAAAATTCTACAGGAACAATTTTTTTTATCGCCAAGGAAATATTAAGTTATTGAGATAGCTAAGCATAAAAGTAATTTATTAAATAATGACACAGGACCTCGGTTACATCCAATATGGCGTAACATTTCTGCTCATTATAAGTAAGCAAATTGATATGTCCTAAATCAGTGATAGGTTACCCTAACATGATGAATAACTGGGCCAGTCGAGACATCCTAAATCAGTGACAAGTTATCCCAACATGATGAATAATTGGGCCTATCGATACATCCTAAATCAGTGACAGGTTACCCTAACATGATGAATAGCTGGGCCAGTCGAGACATCCTAAATCAGTGACAAGTTACCCTAACATGATGAATAACTGGGAAAGTAAATTAAGTTTTAATAACCTCAAGATGTACTCAACCAAAATCTAATCGACAAGGTGAGATAACGATGGTTGAGTATATTTGAGTCATTAAAAACTTCATTTACGTTAAATTTAATCGTCAAGGGTAAATAACGATAGTTGTGTACATCATGAGTTATTAAAACTAAAGTTACTATGATATTCAATGACAAATAACGATGGTTGAGTACATCATGAGTTATTAAAAACTCAAGTTACTATGATATTCAATGACAAATAACGATGGTTGGTACATCATGAGTTATTAAAAACTCAAGTTACTATGATATTCAATGACAAATAACGATGGTTGAATACATCATGAGTTATTAAAAACTCAAGTTACTATGATATTCAATGACAAATAACGATGGTTGAATACATCATGAGTTATTAAATTGTCATTAAATCACGTTTCTTCAGTTAAGCTTTAAGTAAACGCTAGTGCTTTAGAAGGCTATCTTTTTTTTTAACAGGGACTTAAATATGAAGCATTTTTTATAATATAATTTATTAAAAAATCAGTTACCGAACACCCATTTTTAAAAATGGCTCTATGTTCATGTGAACAATTTTCAGTTCATGACGCTAAGTTTCTTGGTTGACGAAGCGTGTAATCTCTACAAGATAGAAATAAAAATGATAAAAAGACCTGTGAAAAAACTGGCTGTCGGAGGTAATGTTTCATCACTTTTTGTTTGTCTGTCTATAAAGGATTTAACACCAAAGTTGAGTAAAAATAGCCTTTAGATCAGGTTACTTCCCAGAATGCCTTTCGCTGGAAGTTGTTACCGCAGTGGTATCGTATACATAAAGTTTAATGATATATGTATTTATATTTTTTTGCTAAGCAAAATAATTATTTATTTGTTTGTTGATTTTTGACTAAAGCTACTCGAAGGCTATATATATTTTCTATTTGTTCCTAATGTTGAAGTGATAGATTAGAGGGAAGGTAGCTAGTCAACAACTTCCACCGCCAACGTTTGGGCTACGCTTTAGTGAGATTGACTGTCACATTATAGTACCCCCACGTCTAAAAGAACGATATGTTCGATGAAGGGTTTCGATCCCGCAACTCACAAATTTCGAGTCGAGCATCCTAACCATCAGGCCATTCTAGGCCTTTATTACTAGTACCAATATGTAACATTATCAGGAATTGTTTAGCATTATTCACCACTAATAACATATATATAATGTATTAACTTAGGCTTAGGACAAACTTGTCATATTTCATATTTTAGCTTAGCGTAAACGTTTCGAATGATATTTAGAGGTATTCATAAGCCTAAAATTATTTAATAGTTTACTATAAATTGATCTTTTGTTTTTCATAGTATGATCGTTGAAGGGTTAGACCTGGGAACAAATATTCTGTCTTTTTTGATGATATTGTAACCAAAAATTTGAGCTCTGTAACAAACCCAAAGTTCACAAAAACGAACTGGCAAACTAGAAGGAAGGCAAATAGCTAATAACACCTACCGCCAACTCTTGGGCTGTTCTTAAGTACTGCCAACTCTTGGGCTATTCTTAAGTACTGCCAACTCTTGGGCTGATTTTAACTACT
>NW_013670251.1:83784-87804 GCF_000517525.1 Limulus polyphemus
AGTAGATAAAGTTACATTCTACTCTACTGACACAGTAGATAAAGTTACATTCTACTCTACTGACACACTAGATAAAGTTACATTCTACTCTACTGACACAGTAGATAAAGTTACATTCTACTCTAGTGGGTCCTGATTTACGTTATGGCAGCTTGGATCATGAATTAAGGTATGGCAGCTTGGGTCATGAATTAAGTTATGGCAGTTTGGGTCATGAATTACGTTATGGCAGTTTGGATCATGAATTAAGTTATGGCAGCTTGGGTCATGAATTAAGTTATGTACATCATCATCTTTTGTTATCCCGAAAAAAAAAACAACGTGTTTCTTATAACTTGATTCAATACAGTGAAGATTTTGTTTTCCAGAAATCAGTAATCTATCATACTACCTTGTGTCATAAAAAATGATATTCCAGAAGTATAATCATATCTTTGTAAAAAAGGTAAACAACGCTAAGCGCACACTTGATCCACACAAATAGTCTTATATCATGCTTTAGTCGACATAATGATAATAAGTTTCCAGTTTGTAATAAATTTTATCAAATTAAAAAAAAAACAGACATGGTTAAATATGTCTCTGTATATGACAGGAAAAATTCAGATGTAAGGTTCGTTTTATATTTCATTTCCAGAGTCATTCAAGTGAATATAGGTGCGTGTGATGATGAAGAGTAAGATATCTTCAGTTGCTGACAATCAAATATACAAAACTTACAATTCTCACTCTCCTAGCCTGTAGAATTGAGTTTTAATTAAAGCGTGGTTCGGCAAGCGAGAGGGACAATTCATGTGGAATGATGGATGGGGGACAGCTTTTGTTCGTCAATTAGTGACACGCCATTTCACCTTTCACTGTGTTCGCCGATCGAAGAACGCCGCCGATTGTTCGCACATTTGGGACACCACGAGAGCGAAAGCTGTGAAGTGTAGGTAGGTAAGACATCAGTTGACGAGAAAAATGTTACGGTTTTTCTTCTACGTGATGAGTCGCTACTTTTTTCTTGCTAATCAAGTGAAAAGAAGTCAGGCGTATGCAGAAGAAATTCAAGATTAATTTACCAGCGTTTCATTAAATTTCACTTTGATTCTGATTTGAAAAAAAAAAAAAACGAAAACAAAAACAGTTAATTAAAAAAAACAGTTATCAGTAAAAAAAGTATTGTTGGTGTATATCTATCAAGGGGATTTCTGTACATATGAGATTCGTTTTCATTACTAAGCTGTAATGAAAAATTTATCTGAATTTAAAAACAATGTTTAGTATGTCTGTTTTAGAACAAAGCCAAATTGGGCTATGTGTTGTCTCCACCGCTGGAAGTAATGTGACGGTCAATCCCAATATTCGTTGGTAAAAGAGTAGCCCTAGAGTTGGCGGTGGGTGGTGATAACTAGTTACCTTGCCTCTAGTCTTACACTGCTAAATTATGGACGGCTAGCGCAGATAGCCCTCGTGTAGATTTGCACGAAATTCAAAACAAACAAACAAAACCAACCCATCGATGATCACGTGAAAATAAATAAGATGTCCTTTATATTGCCTGCAAATTCCGGTGGACCGGAATTTGCAGGCTGGAATCACGACGAAATGTCAAAGACATTCTCTTGTTTGTTTTCACGTGATCGGTCGATCACGTGAAAATAAATAAGATGTCCTTTATATTGCCTGAAAATTCGGGTGGCGATCATGTGAAAAACAAACAAGAGAATGTCTTTGACATCTCGTCGTGGTTCCAGCCATGTACAACTTTGTGTTTAAACATACAAACTAAATGAGGTTTTTTCAAGTTGTCCAATAATAGTAATGAAATGCAGGGAAGTGTGCGTTGTATCCCGCTACTTGGCTTACCAGTGTTGAGTTTTATTTTGGTGTAAAGTTAATAGTTTAGAAAAAAACTACTAATCACTAAGGGTGTTCGAAGATGAACAATCTTCCTTCACCCTGCTCAAGGTTAAAGGTTATAAGTTCGATGGGAGGTCATCGTTTTGATGGGCCAAGTGGGCGAAAAGATGAATTAAAAGAAGAAGGAATTATATATATATATATATATATATAAATTGAATGCATGTATATACATACATATATTTATATATTATTATTTTTTTCTTTACTTGTTTTCTGTTTTTTTTTGGCTAGACATGCAGATTTTACAATGAGAGATTGAAAGTATAAGGAGTTACTAAAGCAGTTTCAATGCTACCAAAGCCAGTGCAATCTGGAGGAACCATTGGGGGGGGGCATGTCCCCAGAAAATCAATATAAATATATTACTTCCAGCTCAATCTAGAGGAACCATTGGGGGCATGTCCCCAGAAAATCAATATAATGATATAACTTACAGTTGCTATATAAGTCAAGTATGTAAAATTAGGGGTGCTACAGTAACCCCTCTGTAGTTTATTATTGATAACCGTACAAACCTCTTCCACGTACTGCTATTCTTTATCTTTCAGCATAACGTAAACCTATAGTAACAACGACTCAAAAGGCCCGTTATTTTTTCACTCCTGTGTGTATATGCGTTTGTTTGTGTATTTGTAAATACGATTTCTCGAAAACGACAAATGGATTTGGAAGAAAGTTGCTATACATTTGGACTATGACCCAACTTAGAAGTGGTTAGTTTTTCGGAGGGTCAAGGTCACAAAAATCCCTATCTGTTAACACGGTGACCGATTTTTCATACTATTTTTGCTCTATGATTCAGCCCAAAATCGGATATTGATGGACGTATGTAAAATATTGTTCCTCATTGTCCTGTCCTGCCAAAAATGGTCCTTGTCCGTTGATAACGCTGGACATACCGGGCAGATATTCGTATTTTCAGAGGACCTAATATGATCAACGTTGGTGGCGGAGTGCCCTCTAGTTTTATTTAATTTATTTAATATATTTACTTATGAATGTCATCATTTGTTATTGATCCAAGATTAAGTTATCAATCGCTTACACGTGCAAGAATAGGTATCACTCTCACGTGAAATGTAATATATAACATACTATGGACATTATAACATTTCAGGTACCACTCTCACCTGAAATGTAATATATGACTTACTATGGACATTATAACATTTCAGGTACCACTCTCACCTGAAATGTTATATATGACTTACTATGAACATATATAACATTTCAGGTACCACTCTCACCTGAAATGTAGTATATGACTTACTATGGACATTATAAAATGTCAGGTACCACTCTCACCTGAAATGTAATATATGACTTACTATGGACATTATAACATTTCAGGTACCACTCTCACCTGAAATGTAGTATATGACATACTATGGACATATATAACATTTCAGGTACCACTCTCACCTGAAATGTAATATATGACTTACTATGGACATATATAACATACATTCATTACTTTGTTGTTCTTGACATTTTTCTAGAATTTTTTTTCCAGTAAAACTTAGTAGATGAAAACATTTACTTCCTGTTTCCAAAGTCCTTCTAGTAAAAGTAAGACATACAGGTTAAATACTTATGGATATATTCTATTTCTGTAATGCTAAATCAGCGTTTTTTTCAAATAATTTTAATTTTGATTTATGATCTCTTCTGTGATTTAGATGGGAGTATAAAGATGTTATCTTTTAGATTGCTGTAAACCAATAGTTTAAAGTGTCTAAAGAAGATTTCTTCATGTTACCTAGTTATGTTTGAAACAAGTTTCGTTTATCTAATCCTCAATTTTTACAGATGATAAAAAACACTAATGTTCAAGTTATAGAAATATCTGGGATATGTATCTGATGTTATTTCACTTCAGAATAAACCAAATGCTAATATATGAATCGATTTATGAATCACTGTTTCCCTAATCTTCCTATGTTATTCCTTTCTTCTATCTTCAGAACACGTTATTTCTGTCCTCTACTTTCAGAACACGTTATTTCTGTCCTCTACCTTCAGAACACGTTATTCCTGTCCTCTACTTTCAACACACGTTATTCCTGTCCTCTACCTTCAGAACACGTTATTCCTGTCCTCTACTTTCAACAC
>NW_013670252.1:0-7763 GCF_000517525.1 Limulus polyphemus
ACTTGTGTCGCTAAAGTTTCGTCTGAACGAAGTTACGGAAAGTTAATTAACAAACGGAGACGTAACAATACCTAGTCGGTTTAAGTCGCCGTATGGTCATCACATTTCTTTGGGTCCCTAACCATATAGGAATCCAGGGAAATGAGTTAGTTGATAATCTTGCCAAGAATGCGTTAGCCTATCCAGGGGTCACAAACGTTTCTTTTGAGCTTGGTGACCTCTATGGCCAGGTTTATCAATATATTTTAGATTCCTGGCAGAGTAGATGGAATTCAGTGCATGTTACTAATATCTACAAGAAAATTGTTCCTGTTGTTTCTTCACACATCAAATATGAATGTACAAACAGACACCAAGAAGTAATTATCACACGCCTCCGTTTTAATTGCACTACTTGTATTTTGTACAGATGTCCATTTAGACCCATTCTCCATTTGGGTGCACCCATTGTTCAAATTTTGAAGACCCCGAGCATGTTTTAATGGAATGTACATATTATCAAAGAGATCGAGCAGCCATAAAACAACAGATGGGTAACATAAACGTCCCTTTTACCTACCACTCTCTATTAACTACGAATTGTCTCTATCCTGCAATATATAACTTCGTTATTAGAAATAACATAAAAATTTAATGTCCTTTCTATTTACTAATAGGGCTACTTTCTTTATCCTTGTTTCCAATGGCTGGAGTCGCCCCAGTCGAAAACTAACTGTGTAAACTTTCCTTGTGTTTTATCCCAGTAACGTGACATTTTAGGAATTTTAATGTCAAACAATTAACTACACAAAAAATTAATAATAATAAAAATATATATATAATAAAAAAAAATATATGTAACTACTAACTTCTTGTTAAATGGCAGTATATATTTCAACAAAATCAGGTCAGGGAATTTGGGGGCATATTATCTGCTGATGGCGCCCCCATAACTCGCAAAAAAAAAAAGAAAAAAAAGACTTATTGCACATTTGCCATGCATGCGCGTTATATCTACGCATATGTGCTGTGATTTGGCGGCACGGCGGCAAACACTGTGATGTTGTGAGGCGTAACGTTAAACATGATAATAACATTAGCAATTTAAAAAGTTTTAATAAAAGTTGACTAACTAATAGTAATAATTATTTAGAGCTATAGAACTAAGTTCATTCTGGTGGCGTGAGCAGTTAACTAATCATACTTTTACTTGTGGCAATCTTGGTCATAATTAATCATTATGTTTTCAAGATGTTGCAGATATAATGCTTTTGCATTTTCCATGCAAAGCATAAATTTATTTATGTTAAACTTAAAAATGACCCATCTTAATAACTATAAATTGTGCAGACCATTAACGTTAAACTTCAATACAGAACTTGTTAAAAGTAAAACTTCCTCAGGCTCAATTTCTTCAAGTGTCATTACTAAGAAAGACATAAACATTACTGATACTGATAATAAATTACCATGTTATCTCGAAGGTGTTTTTACTGAAATTGTTGCTAACAGTATGGTTGTTTATGAAGATTTTCTAAATGAAGAAGAAGAGAAAAATATAATTGATGAAATAGAGCCTTATATGAAAAAACTAAGATACGAGTATGATCACTGGGATGATGTAAGTACCTTCATTTTGTATTTAAAATGTAATTTGTAAAGAAACCATGACATTGACAGTGAAGGGTGGGAAATCATGTAATGGCAGGCATATTTTATTTATTAATTTAGCCAAGTTAATTAAGATACATATAAATATTTATATTAATGTGATAGTTTAACAATTAAGCTGAGAGTAAATTTAGTTTCATGACCAACTTTAGAGTGTAAATGTTGTTTTAAGCAATTAAAACTGGGACATTCAGTCCATAGAAGCAGGCCATATTCACTATATTAAGGCAATGTACAAAGTTTTTCTGTGTCAATGAGCTGAAACATTGCAGTTCTGATTGTTTAAACAAACAAACATTTCCACTGTAAAGCTAATTATGATAATAAAACTAATCATTCAGTAGGAACCTCATCTCTTAATAAACTGAGAGTGAGAGTACTTTTTTTGTAGTGCAGGTAGAACTACGTGATGTTGAAAATTGTAAGTCAGAAGACCTGTTTAAAAACTATAAAGAAAAAAGAATTCCTTCAGAGGAAATAAGTGTGTGGGCCTTTCAGGAGTATTCTCTTGGGCTAGATATGGAAATAAATTACTCAACAGGATCCAAGGCTTACATGAAAGAGTATCAAGTATATGTTTTTAACCAAGTGGGCTGGTTTGACATGTATATTTTTCAGAGTATGTGGGGTTATGACCCCCTTTTCCTATGGACTAACAAATAAAGATACCATTGAGCCTCATAAGGAAAGCAATGTTTCTTTTGAAAGGTTTAATGACCTGGTGGAAGATTCCCTCACCCACTGTTAGCAAAAATCATAGATTCATTCCTGCAAAGGCTCTTGCACTTTGTCACTGTTTGAGAGCTATTCATCATAGAACCTTAGGTTCTATGGGTTTTTTGAAGGACTCATTCATCTTTTCAGTTCCCCTCCCCACCTGTCCTCTCATCCCATATCTCCTCCCCCCTCCTCAGAATCCCATTTTCAGCCATCATCTTTCAGAGGCAGTTCTTGATATTTTTCACAAGGAAACTGTAGAACAGGGAGGTTCTTCTCTGCCAGGTTTCTATTACAGTTTGTTCATAGTCCCCAAGAAAACTCTTTTCTTTGAACTGCTTCCTAGACCTTCCTCGATTCACCATGGAGTCCTACCTATCTCTTTGATTGGCTTTCACTTCTGGTCTTTGGATGTAGAAGCTAGATATCTCGTATGCTTATCTCAACATTCCCATCTCCCCAACATCCGGTCATTTTCTTTGTTTTGTCCACCGTGATTATATCTACTTTTTCCAGGCTCATCTGTTTATGTTAGCTTTGGCTCCCTACGTTTTTGGTGTGTTGTCAAGGCCTTTGTCCATCTTCTTTATTCCAGGAGCCTTCGGTTCCACCATTATATAGATGATTGGATGTTTCTAGTTCCTTTGCATGCCATCTCTTTCCTTCACATTCAGTTTCTTCTTCAAGAGGCTACACGGGTAGGTTGGCTGGTGATCTATGGAGCTTCTCGTTCAGACCATTTTCTCCTCTCTTTCTCCAACTCTGCGAGAGGTTCTGTTTCTTTTGGGGACATGGGCTTGTTTGGATGACCTAATTCCCTTCAGTTGAGCCCGCATGTTAATTCTTCAGTGGACTTTATAAGATCAATGAAACTCTATCTATCTCGCTCCTTCTCTTCATGTGGACTTTGCTTGGTGTTTGAACAGAGATACACCACAATAGGTGTTCCTATTCCTCCTCTGGATTTACACCTCATCATGGATGCTTCTCTTTCTGGTTAGGGTGCATATCTGGACACACAGCAGATTTCAGGCCTTTGGTCTATTAATGACCTATCTATGGATGTCAGTCTCTTGGAACTGTTCACTGTCCGTCAGGCTTTAGTTCACTTCCTTCTGTCTCTCTGGAACCATTGGTTGTCTTTTACATCACTTGGCAAGAGGGCACTCAGTTGAGGTCTCTTTGTTCCACACGTTGGACCTCCTGTTTTGGGCTCACAGTCATCGCATATGACTATTGGCATGTCATATACTGGACTCCTTGAATCTGATCATGGATTGTTTATCATGCCCTGACAAGATTCTCCCCACAGCAAGCCCCTCTAATCCCTTCTGAATAAAAATGGGAGACATTTACCATAAAGGTTTTTCTGACAAAGAATGCAAAATGACAAAACGAAGTACAGGGGCAGAATGGGGTGAATATTGCTGGTCACAATCTTGTGACTGTGGTTGCTTACCTATTATATGTTTTTTTAATATTATATTTCAAGGATTGGGGAATCCATAATAAAAGGAGAATGATTCAGTGCCCAATGACCCCACACACTACGGAGTCCTATGAGGGAACGCACTACATTGCCAAACGAGGACATTGCAGCAATGCTAGGGCACTAGACCCAAATACCAGCATCAGACAGAATGTCCACAACACCCACTAAGAATGCCCAACACTGGTATCCTAGCCCAGCAGGACCAGTCAATTGACCCTGAGGGGGGGGGGCACCCTCAAGGCCACCTGTCTACAAGAATTCAAGGTGAAAATGGTGTGTTGCACTGTCCCAGACTCCATTCAATCACCAGGTTCCTCTCTTTCCTTTCACAGGTTGCCACGCATGGCAAACATGTGGGTGGATGTTCAAATCCCAGAGGAGGCAAACTGAAGATACAGAACCTTCCCTGGGAGGTCCCTTCACCACAAATCCACCTCGAGGGGTGTCTATAAAACCTACTAGTTTCACACCATTAATCTTTAGTTTTAGGTATTGCAGACCCATTTTAGTTGTACTTAAATAATTGATGGAGGGTTTTACTTCCAAGGGATTCAAAATTTTGACCCGTTCTCTCATTCCTGACTGTTGTCCTTTGTCCCATTGTTCCCATTTACAAATTTTACTTTCCTGGGACAAGTATAGCATCGCACAGGTCTATTAAGGCATTCAGTTATGTTAATCACTTCTCTATTAACAGCTTATTTATTTCTCTGCCAATGCCCATTGTTTTGTAAATTTTAGCACAACAATAGATATAACAAAGTGGGATTCCAACTACTGTCATAAAAAAGTGTGTAATTCTGATATTATACACTTTACAATTTTTCTTTCTCTAGTTTCATGACTCCATAATTTATACATTTTTACAGTTTTCCAAATAAAAGTCCAAGTGACTCTCCTGTATTAGCATGGTACTTCCTACTAAAGAGTTCTTTAGCTAATTATATGTTATCTAACACTCCTCAGTGCAAATTAGTCAAGGTTTCTTTAAAGAAGCAACAGCAGCAAGCAGACAACCTGAAAATTCCCTGGACACCAGAGAAGATGGTAATTGTCCTAGGCATATGCATCAAAACAGGAATGTTGACGACAGAAGACTTGGAAGTCTTTTTCCCCACAAGACAAAATACTTCTACTGTTGTGTCCATTTCTCATCCTTCAATAGATCCTGCTAATGATATACCTATACGTCTTGCTTAACGTACACAAAGGATATTATGGCCACAATGCTGAGTTGATTACTGCATTTTAGCTGGTCTACGAACTGTTAATAAACTTCTGGTAAGTCAAACCAAAACCTGAAGCTAGTGAAGATCAAGAAGCTTAAAATTTCAGAACATGAATTGTTGTTTTTCCTTGTAAAGTATCTGTACTTAAACTGGAAAGGATTCCTAGTGTCAATATAAAGAGGGAGATAAAAGTATTGATTTGAAAATTGGGATACCTTGTATGAATTGATTAATGTCATCATTTTTTGAAGAGGTAAGGAGTATGAGATAGCGAATTTTACTTTTATTTTATAATGTGTTTGTTTATCCTTCATTTATTATTCCTTCTGTTGTTTAGTTCAACTAAGAATTTTTAGTTATACACTTAACAATTTTTCTTTCTGTAGTTTCATGGCTCCATAATTTATACGTTAGTCCAACTGACTCCCATGTATTAGTATGGTACTTTCTACTAAAGAGTTCTTTAGCTAATTTCTAATTCTAGCTAGAGAACGTTGAATTTGAGTATGCTTGTATTATTAAACTGGTACAAGCTTCCCTTAGTGGTGGCATACAGATATTACTCTTGTGAAAAATTATGCAAGTTAGCTGGTTGCATGAGATGTAACCTGATGGTCTAAACACTAAATAAAAACCCTTCCTTGATCTTAAATGAGTTCACAAGAACAAATTATTACTGATTGTTGCTCAGAATTGTTATTGATCTTGAGAAGTGGTTTATTTTTGGAATATTGTATTTTTGGGGGAATTAGGTTTTTCTTCTTCTGGTTTTCCTTATTCCTTTATTGAAATTATACATTGATATTTATTTTGAATTGTTTATTAATGTTTGTATCAAGTCCTGGTCAGGTACAGATTTACTAATTCTGTTTTTTTTTTATAAGTGATAAAACTTGTATTCAAATTGTTTGAAAGTTTTATTTTAGAATCTGTTATTGTTACAGTTTAATAAATTGTTTTTTGTTCAACCCTGGTTGTAGCGGTGTTTTGTTTTAGTCCATAACAATCAAGCCAAAAGCTTGTATATTAGTAACCAAACAACAAAAAAAAACACTAGATAATGTGGTGACGTTCCAAACAAGTTTCTTAATACGATTAATCTAATTTATTGTCATCTTAATGATTTGTTTTATTTCTTCCAAATTTATTCAAGTAATTGATTTATGTGTGCTGTCTCTAACCTTTCTTTTGTTTTATTATAACTTAAGATTATGTTTTTGAGCCTTCTCAAATTCTTTTAAAAGCCATTTTTCATTACTGGAACAATGAAGGGCTACTGCTTAAAATGTTTTGTATTTGTTAGTGAACTTATTTTAATTTGTTTCCTTCAACATTTTGTAATTTCCTCATCCACACAATTCTTTTATTAGCAGAACACAGATTTTTCTCTGTGACCATATGTAACATCAAACAAATATTTAGCAACCTCTGCTTATGGATACTTCTTAAATTCATTATTTGCCAGCACACTGTATAAAAGTGATACATTTTCATGAACACCATTTTAGGGTTAAAAAAGTAACTTATTATTATATTAATATGCAACCTGAAGACGAGTTTTCTCTGGCTTTTTGTGTTTTTGCAGCATCACTTTTACAAAGTGATTTTTTTGTCACTTTACTTTCTTGTGCCACAAATTATAAGACAATTTATATGGTAATTCAGTATGTATTTTTTATCAATTTTAACTCATAAAACTGCTTTAGGATTGATTTTGTTTCTCATTTTTCCAACATGTGTTTAATCATGAAAAATTAAAAGTATTCAAATTTTCTCCTTGTCACCCGTTCGAGATGGGTGAAAGGCCATGTCATCAATTTTTATTGAAGTACTATTTCATGAATTAATGTCAGTAAGTTTGATATCAAACTGTAGATTATAATTCAAATCTTAGTACTATACATTACTCAATTTCTTAATTTAAAAGTATATAATATAAAAACACAGATAAACATTGATTTTTGTGTGCCACATGGTATGTTGAATGCAGCACTTGTTTAAATTAGGTGTTAGTGAAGTCAAAATACTAAGTTTGTAGTTTCATATGAATTAGAAACTCAAATTACTGATATTGACAAGCTACAATATAAAATAAGAAGGTCTTATCTTTTCCATTTGATAAGATATTGCTCATGTAATAAATCAAACACAATGGCACCCCACCCATCTCTTTCCATTTTGGAAATGCTCACTTATATACACTTTTACATATGACATAAATAATCCATCGGAAGCTCAGAATGTTCCCCTAGTGGCTTTCTCAGCCATTTTAAATTCTTAGGATGTCATTTCTTTCTTTTGAACCAATATTTCAAGGAGGTTGGGTCAGTCTTTAGTTTGCTCAAAATTTCATATTTTTTTAGCCTAAAATACATCTTAGTGGAATTCTATGGTATTGGTGTAGAAACTTATGATTTTTTTAGATATTCAAATGTATATATAAAACCTAAAAGATATTATTTTGTTTCATATCTTCCACGTGCAAAATTTTTAAAGGTTTACCAGCCTACGTCAAGCAGCATCCAAGTACAAAGGTTGTAACTAGAAGAGATAATTGTTTGTTTTACTTCTTTATTTATTGTTCTGTGTTTAAGAAAAATAAGTTTAAAAACTTATTTCTAAATAGCAATAATCTATATACATATATATATATATATATATATATATATATATAT
>NW_013670252.1:8295-41660 GCF_000517525.1 Limulus polyphemus
ATATATATATATATAACAATTGAAATGTGACTGTATTTTACAAAATACTAGTCTACTAAAACAAAGCCAAGACAAGTTACTTTGTACAGACCAAAGGTCAGTTTTATATTATTGGATACGGTAACATGAGTGCACATGTGCCGCTTCATTGCAACTTCTGTAATGTTAGTCAGGCACAGCTGAAAGGTCAATATAATAAGAAATGTATAATGGTATGAGATTTAAGCTATTTAGTCTAAACATTCATGTTTTATGTGTTATAATTTGTGTTCATTCTAGAATGAAAGAGGCATAATTTATATCTATTTCCTAATTTTTTATGGTGGTTGCGAGATCAGTCAAATGTACCAAACCCGTACAGAGATTCATTACTGAAAATAACAGATAAAATATTAAGTTTTTTCTTACGAAATGTTTGATAACTATCTGGACATTATAAAGATTTTGCATGTGAAATTTGAAAATTGTCTGATGAATAAAATTATTTTTAATCTTAAATTGAAAATTACATTGCATGTTAGATAAGAAACATGCGAAAAGAAAAAGTAGACAGGAGGAAAAACATTGCTATACAAACCTTAAGAATTAATAAAAAAAGCAATTATATTTTGTCTATGAAAGCACTGTAATGTTAACTGATAATGTGCCAAATTTCGTTAACATTCTAATTTAAAAGTTATAGCATGAAAACTATAACAAGCACAAAATGGTTACAAGGTCAGTCCAAGGGACCGAGCTTGTGCTGTAGTTAAGCAGTGCACTCATTGATTTCATAAGAAATTTTTCGCTCATCCTAAAGAACAACTTTACTTCTTCGAAGAAGCTGTCATCTCTTGAAAATATTTTATTCATTTCTTGATTTGCAAAAATTTTTGTTGTCTTTTTCTGCTTAGTTTGTGTACAGGCCTTGGTTGCCACTTTTATATGACCATTTATTAATCAAATATAGCATCTGAAACAGCTATGAAGAGCACAGAATAAATGAAATGGTTTGAATTGTAGTTTATGGTTTTGTGGCAAAGTTTTTATCTAGAGCTCATGTTGTATTGATCAAAAATATTCACTGTGAAGTGTTGAAGACTTAAGAACAAAGAAGAGAGCTGAGAATTTTTTATAGTTTCATTAAACATTCTCTTCTGTGAAAACTGTTTCTGTGTTAAATTATAGCTCTTTGAAAATTATAGATAGTCTTTAACAAGAAGACATCAAAGAGGCATAGGTTTTGTGAGTGAGTCAGGTAGGCAATGACAAAATATTCTGATATCTGAAGTCCATATTTATTGAATATTATTTTTATGTTTATCCTACTCAATCAGTGAACATAAATAAATAGGCTAACTGGTTTCTGATTTATTTCCAACAATTGCAAACAGATCTTTTAAATGAAAACATTATTACCATTATCAGTGATAGTAAAGCATGGGTTCATTATCTGATTTACACAAAATGAATGTGGAAATTATTGCATATTTAAAAAAATAAAAACATAGTGAACTTGTGTTAGTGTTGATATTAGTGATTTGCCAAGTAGGATATATTCAGATTATTTTTAAAACATTGTGCCAAATGTTTTTGCAAAATAAGTTTTAGCCAATAATTTTTTTCACTAAATGCTCAATTTCAGACCTTCAGCAAATGACTAACATATCAAACAAAGGCTAGTTTGAAAGTGATATTCAAAAACAAAAGTAGTTGAAAATAGGAAGATAAGTCTCGTGTAGGAATAATCAATCAGTTGAATGTAATTGATTAGCAAATTCCAGTAACTGCCCAGCTCTACTGTTAACTGGAACTATCTCATTGCTCTAAAGTTAATTCAGTTTGCCTTCAATATACCGCAGAGTGGGTAGAAAAAAGAAAATTTTGCTGCCCTTATCCCAGGATATCTTATTGTCATGTGTTGCTGTTTTGTGCTGTTGTGTTTATTGCTCTTTACTGTTACTCGTGTATGATACAAGTTTTAAAAGATTTCATACTTAAGGAAATGACATTTTCCACAGCTAGAATGACTTACAACCAAACAGAAGAGTTGGTCACTGAAGGGATATAGTTGTCTGAAAGAGTTGTTGGGTCTAAGAGAAACTCTCTCCTGGATGTTGGGCTTTCATTAATGCAGCTGAGATTCATGACTTCTGTTTTTTTACAGCCAATTGCTCAGGAAGAAGAGATTCAGATATCTGGTGTATGCTCTCTCCCTTGAGGACTGACTTCAGTACGAGGAGAAGCATGAAGATAATCATGGTGGTGTAGCATCTGATGACTCTGAGACCTGTTGAAGTGGCTTGTACAGGACTGCTATACATTCATCAACCAGAGTAACCCAACTTTAGTTCTCATCGAAGCCACCTGAGAACATCAAGGAGTGACTGGAGGTGCTGTTGGGGTACAATGTCTGCGAACATAGCCATCTCAGTTGTATGTGGGCAATAGATGGTGGAGTAAGTGAACCATGGAGAAGTGGTGAGACTTTTGAAGGTGAGGGTATACTGGCAAGACAACTGTGGATCAAAGAAATCTGGAGTTACACAGAGCTGATGGGTAATTTGCCAAAGTTAACTCATTATTTTACTTTCCTAGACCAGAGATTGACCATTTTTACAAGAGTTGGAGACCTTTAGAATGCCTGTAGTGCTTTTCCCATGATGTTGAGGACATTCAGGTAAGGTGATAGCTAGGAATCTCTAAGGGAGAGGTTTTGGCCATGATCATGGTTTTCTATGAGCAAGGTGAAGTAGACTGTCCCTGCCCCAACATTCAAGAGTACAGTAAAAAGGGCTTAGACCATTTCCTGCCAACTAATTGCCTAAAAGGATTCATGAAGTGGTCTAAGTCCTTTCAGGCAGTTAGTTGTTTGGAATGACTGGACTGAAGAACATGCTGTGCAATGCCTGGTACTGAGTCTAGATGTTATGGGACTACAAAACAGTCATTATGAAGTTGCACTATAGGTTTGAAATCAAGAGTGGAAAAAAGGGATTTACAGGAGGCTTAATGCTTGTGTAGATGATTTGCGGCAGTTGCATGGTAAACAATATTGTTGCAGACAAATTTATGGAAAGTCTACCCATTGATATGAAGTGGCACCATCTGGGTATGAGAGACCTTACTAAGTCTGCAACCTGATTGAAATATTGGATGGATGCCGATCTGCCCAAGATCAGCAGATATCGGGATCAAATTTTGACAGTCTGCATTTATGTATTTCACATGTCCAGATGTCCCTAATGTATAAATATTAATGGCATGCATCAAGCTTCTGAAAACTCATCTTCAATTGAATCATGCACTTATCAGACTACAAAAAGGACCATAACCAAAACTTTGAGTTTTCATTAGGTTTGTTTCTGTGCTTTTAACAAATATGTGTTTCATTTTTTTTTTTCATATCATTATTTACTTCTCATAAAGCCTGTGAGTTACAGACTAAAGCCCTAGTTTCTAATACCTAATTGCTTTAATAGACACTTGATTAAAATTCACCAGTGAATCAGTAATCGTAGTTGATTTATATGTGTCACACCACAGCTACTTCGTAGTAACTTAATAGTTATTTATAGAATTATATATATATCCTACATTATGTATGCCAATTATGCATTTTTGATATAAACTACCAAGTTTAGTTAATTTAAAAAATATTATTTTTTTAATTTAAAGTAATTTAAGGATTTTTTCAGGAGTAAGTGAGAGCTTCCGATTTTTGTCTTTTTCTTTAATATTGTTTTAATAGTTTTATCTTGTAGTAGACCTTAGCTTCTGAGGGAGTTAGGGATTGCTTAAAGGACAGTTTAATCACTTGCATTTGGTTAATTTATTTTTGTGCCATTTTAATTTAGCTTATTGGGGTTGTATTCTTGTATATTATTTTGCTTTTAACCCTTATTTTTGTGTATCTTACATTGTTTTCAACATATCAATTACCAGTTAAATATATTTACTAGACACACTTCTGCTGTGTTTTGTGTGATGTGTATTTTGTTGTTTCAGTGTCTAGGAAAGATGTTTTATATTTACATTTGTATATCATGTTTTTCTGTGTGATGACTTGGATAGAGTTGAGGGAAAGAAAAACAAAACACACACTGTAATTTGGTATCATTGAACCTCCAGTTAGTGAGCCCTAACTGATCAATCTGAAGTAAATGCATGAGCCAAAAAAAAAGTATCATACCAGGGTCAGTAGGATTACTGCAAACATTTTTTTTCTAGGCCTTATGAAGGCTATGTTGCAATCACAGAGTAAGTTTTTATAATATTATTCTACTTGATATATAGTATAATGTATAAACAAAGGTATATTTGTGATTTTATCTTGTTATTTTAATAAAATGATTGATACTTGCAATTATTCTGGTATATTGAAATTATACTGTTGTTTATTGAAAAATCCATTAGCACATTTACATTTGTAATTTATCACATGTTTAAAAAGGCTGATATAATTAAGTGAATAAAGAATACTCTTTGTATGAGTTTACCTCATGATTGGATTTGTTGATTTAAGCCATGCAAGTGCCTGTCACAACTTCCACCATGACATTAAAGAATACAGTTACATAATTATAAGTTTGAAACATAAAACAATATAAAAAGTACTAAATTTGCATTTTATTTAACACTAAAGTACCCTAAGAATTTGTTTTGAGTAGTGCCTGCTGGTTGCCTTTCCTCTTTTTGACAGTTCTAAATAATGGATGATGACAGTTTGACTCTGTAGCTTTACCATATCTGAAAGGGTGATTATGTTTGGTGGCAATGGTAATTGAACCTGATCCAAAGCTGAGCAAACTTAAATTAATTGAAAATAAGAATGAGGAATCATAATGGCAACCCATCAATGTGGATTCCTATACGTGGCGAGGGGACTTCCCTGGAAGGATTCTGTCTTTTCAGTTTACCTCTTCTGGAATCCAAACATTCACTAACCTGTTTCCCATAGATGGCATCCTGGTGGGTGAGTTATATCAGGGGGCACTGCAATACCTTGTTTTGGCCTTGAATTGCTGGGTCAATTGGCTGGTTCTGTTGAGCTGGGGGTCAATTAAATGCCAGTGTTGGATGCTCTAAACAGGTGTTGTAGACATTGTGTCTGATGCTGGTGTATAGGTATAGTGCCCACAAAACTCTGACATAGCTGCACAGTCTTTGTTTGGCATTTTAATGCATCCGCCCCTAGGGCTCCATGGTGTATAGGGTCAGTGAGCACTGAATTCTTCATATCTTATGGATCTATCACCCAGTGACCCCCAAAAACTCATTGATTGGAAAGCAACCACATTTGGAAGACTCTTGAAGCAACCTTCACCCCATTCTGCACCTGTACCTCGTTTTATCATCTTGCATTCTTTATCAGACAAACCTTTAGGACATATGTCTCTCTTTTTTTTCATTCAGAAAGGTTTAGAGCGGCTTGCTGGCTTTTCAAAGTCATTGAAGAAGTTATGTTCTGGAAACATCTGCACCAACACCTAGTGAACTCCTGAAATAAAAGGCCGTTGGGGACATACCTATTGAGGTTGCTCCCCATGCTACTTTAAATTCCTCATGAGGAGTTATCATTGAGAGGGATTTAAAGAACATCCTCGAGAAGGAGATCCTAGCTGGTTTTTCCAGCCAAGGAGTTTTTTCTTTGTGTAGTGTATCCTACTCATAAAGATGGAATTATGTAGCCTACCAATGTTATTATACTGACATTTACATTATCATGTCCAGCTGCCACTATCAAGGAAGGTTATCTGAACTGTAATGTATGGCAATATATTCCTAATCCTCTCATGTTTTCAGTGTCAGCATTTTGGACATTATAAAGCATCTTGTCATGGTTCTTTGACATGTACTTATTGTGATGGCAAAGACCATGATTCCTATGAGTGTTAGTATGGTGGTTCCTATCCCTCATACTTTCATTCTTGCCCTAAATGAGTGGAAGAGAAAGAGGTACCACATTTATGTACTGTTGATAACATTTCTTATCCTGAGACTCAGAAGTTGTCCTGTATTCCGTCCCGGACATATGCTGCTTCACTCCATTCCACTGCTTTAGTAGGAGTGCAGACAGATCTTTCCATGCCTCTTGCAGAATCATTCTCTCACCATATAAAGAGGCTTTTGTTTTTTGTGGATGCAAGAGTTGACAAGTCTACATCTTCTCCTGTCTCCCTCTCTCTACTGTCACATCCAGTGACTGTTCAGCTCTCTCTTTTGGCCCCAAGGTGCAGAACCATTATTCAATCATGCACTCAGTCTATGGAGTTTCCTTCTTCTGACAGAGCTCTGCCCCATTGACGTAGGGCAGGTTCAATAGAGGTCAACATACCTCTTTCTACTAAAGAAAAATGTTGTGGTTACAAGAAAAAGAGCTCTCCACCCAGCTCCCCTCCTTCTAAATGAAAATGGCCACTTTGATACAGTGGAACAGTTGAGGTTTTTGTTCTAATTTGGTTTACATTAAAGCATTGATCGATTTATATCATCTCATGTGTCTTTTCTTACAGGTTTTCTCAGACTTGCCAATGCTTTTACCTTTTGGCAGTTTTCCTTGTACTGAAATGACAGGTTGTGTGATGGATGAGATGTGGCTTTGCTGGTTGACCAGCATATACCCACTATATCTATGCCATTCAATATTTCCGTGGAGACTGTGGCTGTTCGTATCTCTCTGGGTTGTACTATCACTGTGTGTTCTCTCTACCTGTCTCCAATCAGACCTTGATGATCTTACAGACCAGCTGCTATCTCCATTCTTCATTCTGATATTAATAGGAGGGGTCATTCTGTCTCAAATCACAACCTTTTTCTCTTCAGTTCTGGTTCCTTTACTTGTTATCGTGCACCTAATCAGTTTTTACTGCTATTAATCTATTTCCTCACCTTCTTATAATTTTTCTTCAAAGGTTGACAGTAACCCATGGGGTAGTGATCATTTTCTTTTCCCATCATTGAAGGGAGATTGGCTGCAGTTGCTGCCACCCAACTCGTATGCCACAGAGGAAGTTGGAATAAGCTGACTGGCTCTCCTTCACCTCTATCACATTTCCCACAGTATCCTTGCCCATGGTGTTCTCCTGCCTGCTTGTTTCTATCTTCTTTGATCTTGACACTACATGGAGGTTTAGCATTTTGTGTGACTTCCATTCATATGGGTTGCTTGGCCGTTTACCTATTTTTCTTGGCAACTTTTTACTAGACTGGAGTTTCCAAGTCCATGAGAGATTGATCATGTCCTTATCCTTCCCACAGGAACTTAGCTTTCCTCAGGGCTTAGTTTTGAGTGTCACACTTTTCATTATCAAGATCAATACTATCACTGAACAACTTTCTCCTACTGTTACAAGCAGCCTCTATGATGAATACTTCACATTTCTTGTTAATCATCAAACATGAGGTTTACTGAGTGGCAACTTCTGAGTGCTGTCACTCACTCGTTGGGGTGGACCAGGGCTAACATTTTCACCTTCTTTTCTTATAAGACTGTTTGCTATTCCACGTGCTATTTCAGCCTATGATGTACTCATCATTAGAGACTATTATTCATCACCAGGTTTGGGTATGTTTTTTCACAGGAACTGACAACATCTTTGTGCATATTGTTTTAAACTTTTGTTACTATTCATTGTATAATCTTTCTTGCCTTAATTTTCATGATTATGAGAAAGAAAGATACCCAATTTTAAACATTTAAGTTTGAACTTTCCTGCAAATTATCTTCAATTTGATTTTTCTTTTGATCAAATTTGTAATTTTGGGACATATGTTCCATTGTCTGTGATAAGATTTCTTTGACAGGACTATTTCCCATTGTTTTACTCCACGTGTACAGGTTTTGTTAAATGCTTTTCACTGTTTTCATTAGGCCAGTGAACTAGGCCTGTGTACCATCAACATACAAAACTAATTTTTATTCTTAAAAAATTAGAGGATTTTGTAGATCATTTCAATGATGATTTCTTGTTTCTACTTTTCTAATATCTCCCAAAGTTCTGCCATCTTTCAACAGGAGTCATCCACTACTGTAGTGTTGATTGAAGGCAATCTGATGGTCAATGATGCTACTATATATCATTTTGCACCAGATGATTGGTTCCAATGTGATATCAAATCCAGGATTTTTGACCTTTGTTTCTGTTACTAGATTTGAGCCTTCCTCTTCTTTAGACAAGTTAGATAGATTGTTTCTATGTCTACTTTTGCTTGTGATTCCCCCTTCACTACTTGGATTATACAGGTATGTATCTTTTGTTTGCTCTTTCTCCTACTGTTTATTTGCTGAATTTTGGGCTACCTTGTTACATCTCAACGACTTGAGTCTCTTGTTCTCCTTCTCATCTTTTTTTACTTGCTGTGTTTCTTTGCTATCTCTCTGTGCTTCATCATCTTTTCATCCTTACATCCTGACCCTGTCAAATTTACTGGGGAACTTGTGCTTAACTGTTTTCCATCATTGCTTCATTTTTTCCTTTTTGTCCATTGTGTTACATAAACAAAGAAAATAAAGTAAATTTATTATTCCTTACTTTCTGACTTTTGCCTCCCTCACACTTCTCTCAGGCACCTATGTGTTGCACCCTTTTTTTTGCAATGAGGTTTTTTTTTAAGTTTTTATAGTTTTAATTTTGAGCTGATGTAACTCGTCCTTTATATGGAGATGACTTGCTTCTGAAGCCACTCCTTAACTCTGGTCTGATGGACACTTGGCTCTCCCACGTTGTCCACTGGTGTATTTTCTTTACCTTTTTCCACAGATTTCTTGGTTACACAGCTACTTTTTCAAGGGTTCTTCCTATCCATCTGCTCTCCACCTCACCTGAATAGAATGCCATGTACAAATTACTTGATCTCACTCTGGTGTTTAATTCTACTTTCTTTTGTCATTCATTCAAAGATGGGAAGTTTGCATCCTGTCATAGATCTGTCTCACTTGAATCAACTTTGGTCTTTCCTCAGTTCAAGATGGACACTTTTCTTACATTGGGATGAGAATGCTATTGGCATATGGATGACCTGGGTTGAGGTCTCAGATGCTTTTCCACATCCCAGTTTTCAGCATGCCTTTCATTTTCCTTAAATTCATCCACCATGTTTGAAAGTTCTGTTCATAGACCTTCCCTTTGAGTTAACTATGGAACCATAGTTTTCCATTGGGTCCAGTGAGCTTTTACTAAAAAATTACATTTCTGAAAGTTACTGTTGCATTACTCTATGGATGTTTAGCCTGTATTTCCTCCATTTGATGTGGCTGACACTGTTGTGACTTGACTTCTACTTTGGGAGAGTTCTCTCATTTGGGGTGGCTGGTGTGTCTCACTGGTTCCATCTTGATCTCACTATGTAATCTCATTTTTTGCCATCTTTCTTAATTTGTATACAGGTCAGGCTCAGTGTACTCCCTTACATATTTGAGACATGGAGCTTCTGATACTGAGGCTCTCAAGTTTATTTTTTTGCATGAGAGGATTTGACTCTTGTGGAGACCATCTTCTTGGATATACCCATACACATTCCCTTCAGTGGATTATGGTTAATCAATGCAAGAATATACAGAGATCCACTGTATTCACCTCTTGCTATTGTAGTGGGTCATTCAATTCTACATCACCTCTTACCCCACTTCACCCTGACTTGCATCTGTTCAGAGCTCTGGAGGAAGACTGAAAGCATGTAACACATATGCAGCTTTTCACACCCATGACAACTAAACCTGTAAACAAGGTCTGTCAGCCAATGTTTTGATCAGGTGGGGTGCAGTTCTGAACACTTGATCCATATCTGGAGTCTGGTCTATATCCAGATCCTCAAGATGTTGGCTATCAGCAGGCTTGCCATCATCTTTGGTTTTGTTTTCTTAATATTAATATGATTAATTTAGACACATGTTCTCATTTTTTCCACTCCTAAAAAAAGAGAAGCACTCACTCTTATGGACATTTGTTTTCCTTGCTCTAGATTTTTTGATCTCTTGAGAGTTGTCACTCTCACTTTTTTGCCTTGAATGCTTCTTACACTATTTATAACAGTGAAATGTTAATCTTCTATCCTGACTGCACATTACTTCCTCAGGAGCATAATTGAATGTTTCCCTACATTCAGCCTTCCTTTCCATTCTTCCCTGTACAGTCATTCTAACCCAGGTTGTCTCCTGTATAGACTGTTTGTTGTCATTTCACTTATACTACCTCTTTTCAAGGCAATTGTTAGTGTCTTTTTTTGCCATGGGATTCCTCTTCATCTAGTACCTTATCTCGTTCCACTTTGACCAGTTGGATGATAGACCTCGTATGGCTGTAGCTGTTAACATTCCCTGTATGAAATCTTGTAGATGGAGAATTGGACACTATCTGCACATTATATCACATTACTTAAAACACATTGCAGTTTCATCTACTCTAGGTTTCATCTCTCTCTCCAGTGGAATAACAGAAGAAACCAAGTCTCAATCAACTGGAAACAACAATGTGGAGAGTTCTCCACTGTAGTATCATCCCTTGATGGGAAGTACAGCTGAGATATTACCTGGCACTATAGTACAGGCTACCACTTTACACTGCAATCCAAGCCATTCCCAGTAGTAATGTTAGGCAGATTGGTCTTAAGTTCTCATCATGATGCAAGTCTGGGATATTCTCTCCCTGCACTTGATTATTCTAGTAGGTATTTCATGTAAATATTTCTCTAATACAATACAGCTTGATATATTGATCTAGCTAAACTACACACTCATGCTCAATCGACAGTCTGAGAGATAATGGCATGTTGGTCAGTCTTACCTTCAAACAACCTGTATAACACTTTAGATCCACACAGAAGGGTCTTTTGCCAATACCTTTGACTCTGTCATTTTTTATGGGTGAAGAGTGTTCCCTGTATGAGAAGAATGCAATCTCTTACTGAATGATGACCCATTAGACTACCCTACCCTAGTAGGTGATACACTCCATGAACTTTCCCTCTGTGAAGCTTTGATTTCAGAAAAGAGCTTATCTTTATAATTTTTTTCTCAATCAGCTCCTCCACCATTATTGTTCTGCAGAGAGTTAACTTTACATTTCTGAAATTAATATTTCCAAAACATACTTACCCTCTCTGCCACTTACGGCATGGCCAAGTGGTTAGGGTGCTCGACTCGCAATCTGAGGGCCGCGAGTTGGAATCCCCATCCCACCAAACATGCTTGCCCTTTCAGCCATGGGGGTGTTATAATGTGATGGTCAATCCCACTATTTGTTGGTAAAAGAGTAGCCCCAAGAGTGGGTAGTGATGACTAGCTGCCGTCCCTCTAGTCTTACACTGCTAAATTAGGGATGGCTAGCACATATAGCCCTCATGTAGCTTTGCGCAAAATCCATAACAAACAAAATTTACTTATAGCTAATTCACCATTTACTTTCATGTTCTTTCTCTCAGGTTTTTTATGTATGTGTGGGTGGGCAGGATTCTTAACAGTAGATGTGTATGACTTGTTTGGGATAAATTTCAATGATAAACAAGCTGCACACAATCCACTTTTTTAAAAATAACATTAAAATGTGTGAAATTCAAAAACAAACAAATAAACATACTCTGCAGCCAGGGTTTCAACTTTGCCCATCTAAGCATTGGTCTGATTTATTCTCGCTTACTCCAGTCTTTTATACCCCACTCAATTACCCTTGGCAATATTGGTCACGTGATACTCCCCACCTATGTCAATCCGCCCTTTATCCTGGTACTGTATATAAGCATCTCAGTGAGATAATTTCATCACTTTTTCTTGACAAAGCATTTAGACATGGGTTTCTCTACACAAGTGCTGTGATAGTCACTGTACTTGGTTGCAATTTTCGAGTCACCTGGTGGCTTTCTTTATAAATTATACTTAATAAATATTATTAAAAAAACAAAATTGTGACATGCCATTATCAGTCATGAATTCACAGGTGACTATTTCCAGCATGGAGGCTAATCAGCCCTCCTCTTTTCCACCTCTACTAGTGTCTCTCAAAGGTTGGGAGTGGTGGTACTCTCAGTTGAGGCTGTCCATGATCTGATTTGTTGTAAGATGGAGACATATGTTTGGTCCAGTGGTGTCAACCCACAGGGTTCTGAGGCCTCTCTTTTTTACTAGTTTGGCTTCTCACAAGGCCAATTTGGATCAGCCACCTCCTGCTCCATTTCTTCTGTTAGTCAGTTGGGTTTGTGAGGTTTGGAGGCTTTCTCTGGTTGCCTTTGAATCTAATTCCTTCCTTGATGGCTGAAAGGTCTAAGGGTGACTACTTAGTTTTCCTCCTCCGCCTGATATTGCTGTTCATACTGGGAGATTTACTGCTCTATTACATGATGGGATAGATACACCTTGTTCTCCTTTTTCGTTTGAATAGCATGCTTTGGCTTATCACTGCTAGGTAGACATATATTTCGATTCCACAGACTAGATTCTCTCTTGGATATATAAGGTTCCAGACTTGACCCTGTGATCACTTTGAACAGATCACAAATTCTCGGATTTGTTTGACCCTCACTCCTGTTCTTATATCCCCCCCCCCCAAACAATTTTGTAGCAAGCCTATCAGTGGTCCCCACATCAAGTTATCCTCCCAAACTATGGTATTTCCACCCCCAACAGATTCATGGAGTGTGGATCTTCATTCCAAGGCTATCAGAGAGTTATTGATCAAGGGTGTGGAAGAGAGAGTCGATCCCATTCTTTTGGAATTTTATTTATGTTTATTTGTTGTTCCCAAGAAGATGGGAGATTGGCAACTGATTGTCGATCTTTCTCGTCTCAACCAATTCTTAGGTCCTCCCAGGTTCATAGTGGAGTCTTTTTTTCAACCTTTGTTGTCATTCTTTACCAGGTTTGTGAATGACCAAGTTCGATGTTGCTTATGCATATCTCCACATTCTCATAGCAAGGTCATCCTGCCACTATCTATGTTTCATCCACAGGGATCAGGTTTTGCAGTTCAGGGATTCACCATTTGGCCTAGCATCTGCATCATGTCTTCTGCAGAATTGTATGAGTTTTTTTTTGTCACCTTCATACTTTGGGCCTATACACACTCCATTTTCTGGACAACTGGTTACTTCTGGCACCATATCATCAGTTGGCAGAACAATACACCCAGATTCTCTTTTCAAAAGCTACCAATGCTTTCTTTCTTATTAGAGCCGAGAAATCCATTTTCTTGCTAACTTATGATATTGTCCATCTGGGTGCCTTTTTCCAACATGTTTTAAGCTAGACTCAGTCAACTCCTATCCAGCTCCAGGCTATGGAATGGGCAGTCAGGCTCTTACTTACGTGTATGGTTCTATCTCTTTTGGGGATGTTGGTATCCCTCAATTCCCTGACCACACATGCGGTCCCTTCAGTGGTCACTACACAACCAGTGGATCAGGAATTCCATTACACTGGATCATCTAGTCTCCTTCATCAGAGCAACATCTTAATTTTTGAGTGTTGGTTGAATTAAATCAACACTATCATTGGTGTTCCTATACTGCCCACTCCTCCCGAGTTTCATCTCTTTACAGATGCCTCACTTCCGGGATGGTGTGTGTACATTGAAGGTCAGATATTCCAGGGTCTATGGAAGGAGGACAGATCTTCCTTCCACATCAATAATTTAGAACTTTTTACTGTCCAACAGGCAACAGTTCAAGGTCTAGATGTATTGTAGGTGAAAATAATCATGATTCATTCTATCAATTCCACAGTGGTCTCTTAAATTTCCCATCATAGGAGCATGCATTCTCGGGACCTTTGTTTTAGAAACTTAGGATATTCTCTACTGGGCTCACTCCCATCATATCAGCCTCCTGGCTTGCCATGTTCCAGGGGTAATGAATTTAATAGCAAATCACCTGTCTTGGCTCCGTCGAATTCTCTTGGCCAAATGAATGCTTCATCTTGAATTTTTGTTTGGTGAATTTGCTCTCATTTCAGGACTCCGATGATCGACGCATTCACCACTCATTGAAATTCTCAACTACAGGTATTTTTGGCCCCCAGCACCTCATCCTTAGGCTTTGGGAATAGATGTATTCAGTCAAGATTGGATGGGATTGCACCTCTATGCCTTTACCCCAATTTGTCTGTTACTCAGTGTTCTGGCTGTGATTCGATCCTCTATTTGAGCGCAGTTGGTAGCTCCAGATTGGTCACCCAACCATGGTTTCCTCTTCAACAGTATCTTCAAGAAGGTCCATCTCTTTCTCTTTGGTTTTTTTTGTTGAGGCATACTCAATCCAGCATTCTACACCCAGACTTTCCCAAGCTCAAACTTCATATAGGAAAGTTGTGCGGTTCTGTGCATGACATCAGGATTTAATTTCTAAAATTGCCTTGTATGTGTCTCAATCTATTTGTAGACCCACAATGGCCATTTATCAACAAAAATGATACTCTCATGAGGAAATTGGACCCACTTCACCCAAACATGCTCACTATATCTCGTTTTTTGATTCAGGTCTAGCTTCATCTATTGACGTTTAATATAAGGCAGCTTTATTAAATACTTTTCATTATTCTAAACATCAGAAAACCCTGAAACCCTGGTGCTACCCAGCCTTCTCCAATCCTTTAGACTCCTTCATCCCAAATGACCTTTTCAATTTCCCAAGTGGGATAATACAATGGTATTACATGATTTGTCTCGACATCCAATCGAGCCTCTAGTCTGATGTACCAGGTATCACCTTTCCCTTAACTCTCTCAACACAGACTCAGTCAATTTGACCAACCTTGTGACCTCTTTGTACTTGATTAGTCTTTATAAATTTAATACTTCTAACTTTCATTGTAGTATGTATATCTTCAGTTCATATTATAAGCCATTCACATACAAAAAAATCATATTTTTTATGAAGTATTTTTAATAAAATAAAAATTTGTCCATTAACATTGAGTATTTGTTTTGAATAGTCCATGTGCAAAGTAATTTTCATGTTAAAACTAAAAACACTTTTTCTCATCTCAAAAATTTCAAATTTCCTTTGTGTAATCTCTAAAACCTCCTAAATGAATTTCAAACGTTTTTTTTCTCAGTGAAACTTTATAGTTTATTTGTTATTTTCTCTACCCTATCTCAAAATGGGATCGGCCAATTCGACCAACCTTGTAACTACCAGAAAAGAAAATCATGAAATTACTGTAATGAGTAGTGCCCTGGTGGGCTTAATTGTTGGAGTTTCAATTAAAACTACTCATTACACCAAATTTATTTATTGGAGGATGTGTCGTGACGAGTGGAGCCAAAAGTCGCTAACTAGAGGTAGTTTACAGTTAGACCAAAGAATGAGAGTCTCAGGCCAATGGTGAACACTTACAATAACTTTTATTAATCATTAACTCACCTAACTAACAGTTAATAAAGACAAAACTTCCTTTATGACAACAACATAAAATGGCTTTTAACTCGATTAAAATACTTGTAATATCTTCAGTATACACTTCCATTAATACACGTATATATATTTCAACATCATATCTTCAGTATACACTTTCATTAATACACATAGATATATTTCAACATAACATTTTATAAAACATTGGTATTAACTGACAGAGAGAGAACAGTAAAGTATATTTACAATGGTGTTGTGTTCAGAAATTGAATAACATTGGAAACCTTCATGTTGCCAAAATAACCTTCAGTACTTCAGAGGGCTTTTTCTAAATTCTGGAGGAACTCTGATTATCAGCCTCTGACATGGGTTTATAAAGCAAATTTCTGTGTATTATCTCAAGCATCTAAATAGGACACAGCATCACCCGCAAGTAGTCCTGTGATCCTATTGGATGCTTTATGGGAATACCCAGGCTGTTTCAAAACCATAACCACAACTCTTAAGTAATTGGTTACTGTTAGGTTGTGTTAGCTGGTCACCTATTTACTTGTACTGCTACACCCATGTGCTGTAAGTGATATCGCCTCAAAGTGCCAATATCACTTGCTGAGCCAAACTTTTCTGTAGCTTTCCTAGTTCTACAGGGTTGAGGTCAACCATTCTTCAACCTGTCACAAGTTCTAGTACACTCATCTCGTTTCTAGGCAACTTTTCTTATGCAGCTTAACCTTGTTTTTCTAGTTCATCTACGTTTCTTAGTTGCATACAAAAATACAACTACTGATTTAACTTTATTCTTAAACTTTCTAAGTTAATAAAAACTTCTAAAAACATCAAAGCAATTGTAAATTCCCTCGAAAATAACCCGGTTGCTTCACTCCTCTTTTCTTAGAAAAATTTTATTTCCATCTAACCATCGTCTTCACCTTTTTCTCTCTCAATCAGTGAACACTTACATCATAGTTAGATATATTCAATCACAACTTCTGTTAACACATCTATATGGTTATACATGGTTACACAATACATATTAGATTATCATAATACAAAGTCATAATTCAAATATTATTCCAATAATTATTCAGAAGAATACACAAAATAATGATCTAAACAATTATAAGTTTCACTTAAAAGTCTCTGCAAAAGTTCTGGAAGACATTCCAGTCACAGTAGGCAATCCACTGGTACAGGATGCACACCTTCCAGTAGGCACAATGTTCATGTGGATACTGATGATAATCGCAAAACAGTCTTCCTGGACAGTCTAAATATTTATACGCTGGACAACCGTACTCCTCGAGGTTGATACACTGGATCCTCAGTTGGCATTGTAATATTCTCGCCTTCTCCCTTCCCTTGGTGTAGATCCTTACGTAATCTTCACAGAGTTCTGTTTAATACGAAGGAGATCCATTAACGTGTGATCTCCGTCCCTCCATTGAATTCTATGTAAGTACATCGTATACCACATCTGTCCACCATGAACGGCAATCCTTGACAGCTAGTTCTTTAATCCAGTAGTTCCCATTCACCCAGAAACCTATTTCTACTATCGCCACACTTTGTCCTTGTTTCCTATGGTCATAAAGCATTATTACCAATTGTTCTTGCGAAGACCATTTAGTCACACCACTCGATCCATTCTCATCTCAATCACACACACACACAAATGTACTTATTCGTGCGTCACATAACCCACGCACTTTCTCGCACATTTCATTCAAATCACAAACACTGTCAATTTGTCCTTTGTTGATAAAAGTTTCTTTCGTTCCACATAGCTTATTTCTGGATTCGTTGTTACTGTCTGACTGTTTGTTTTTTGTCACTTCATTTCTTTCTTCCTTCTGTCTATCAATTTCTGTTATTTCTCAAACTTTTTCTATACCTAATAATTTTGACTATTACCATCAGTTAGTAATCAACTACCCTTGCTAATTGGTTATATATAATAAAGTTTGTAATCGTCTAAATAATCAAACTATATCCTGATTAGATAGGGCCTACTCATTCAGTTCTACTATTTCAATAGCTTCTGAATATTCAGACAAATCATTATTGCCAATCTTGTTCTTTTCTTCTTTTTAGCTTTACATAGCTCATCTAATGCCATTAACTTTAATAAAGCCAATTTATCTCTTTTGATATACACCGTTATGCTTACTAGTATTACTACTAAGCATGAGGTTATCATCACTGAGTTAGATCATTTCCATTTATCTAACCTTTCCAGCTGTAACTCGTAATTGATCTACATGCTGCTGGAAATCATTAAGACTTAACCCTGACTTTCTAAGATGTAAATGTTTAGTGTCCTCTAATATATCTGTTAGTCCTTTAATATCTGTCTCTATATCTATACTCTGAATTAACTGTAATTCCTTTTTATTTAGTAGTTCTTGTAATTCTGGAATCCTTATATTTAGTCCCTATGTATTTAGTTTCACTTCTAAAGTTTGTCAGTAAGGTGATAACTTGACCGTGAGCTGGACAGTTTCTAGCTAAATTTAGATAACCACTATTGTTTAACTTAATTACTCCAGTATAGTAATCAAATTGATGTACGTTTGCCTTTGGACATACAACTGATAAAAGTAAGTTCATCTTTAACGTTAAATAACTAAGTTTCTGGGGTTCTAGTTTTATAAAAATAGAATGGTTTAGGAATAATTATTCTTTTCTCACATAGTTCAGATATTCTATTCTTAATTCCTGTGAATATTACATAGTTACAATAGGTACTGAATAAATACCTGAGTTAGGATCACAAACTCAGATAGGTTCGTCTATACAATTTAACATATCCTCTTCTGTCATTTCAACGTATGTATGTTGATCACTCGAGACAGCAATGTCTGGTTTATCATTTTCTTTAGTTAAAGCTAATGAATGATTTATTGTAATTGGTAAAGATATAATCTTATATAGTTTAAACATTCTATCAGTTGCTTTTAAGGGTTTCTCTATAAACATTCGTACAGTATCTCTAACAGTGGCTGTCTTTACATCAGCCCATGTGTACTACATGTAAATCTGGCCACTATGAGTAGGTATTACAAACTGTACGTGTGGAGGTAATCTCCTTTCAATTTCATCTAACACTCTTTCTAGTTTACTCAGTGGTAAAAAGTATGAAGTTAACTTTTTACCTGCAGCTACATATAATGCTTGTATTAGCTTAGCTAACTCTGTCCTGCTACTTCTTATGGTAAAAGATAACTGTTGTAGATTATTCTAAATCTTAGTGTTAAAAACTAACATTTCCATTCCTGCTTTATGTAATTCAGTTTGTATTACTTTAGTGTGTATCAGTGCATTAGTAATGTTAACTAAAGCTTTAGATATTTTTCTAATTTCTTGGTCATGTAACTTAATTGTCCAGTTCAATGAATTCATTATAGTTGCCTGTTCTCCTATTTAATGAATCATTTCTTTAGAAACCTGTTTATGTTGTTCTACCTTCTCATTTAAGTCTTGTAAATCGTCAGTGGTTGCTGTTCCAAATAGAACTTTTAGAATGCTTCCACCTGCATTATAAAACCTCGTCTTCATCTAGTTCTGTCGGATATAGATATGCTATCTTTAATATCCTTTAATTCTAGTAATAGTTCACCTATCTCATCATAATATTGTCTGATTAAGGTCTTGTAATTTTCAATTAGTCCCTCCTGTAATATCTTAGCTAACTGTAAGATAGCTGTCCCTTGATTTCTCATGTGATATAATATCACATTCGCTGAACCTTCTTCACTAAAAGTGACATGAGTCTTTACATTCAAGGATTTCTCAAACAGTACCAACTCTTCTTGTAATCTTATCAGTAACCTCACATACTGTGGAAATGATATATATTCCACAATTATCCATTTATCACCAGATAAAATGAAATTACCTTCTTCAAGAAAGATTAAACTTACCTTGTTTTCTACTGACACAATACTCACATTCTGTCCGGTTCCAGTTATCGTCAGCAACAGTATAAGAGTCCCAATAAACCTAAAGATATATTTACTAAATAATATGATTAGTTATAATAATATCTAAATATTTTAAACATATAATAAATATAGGTATGTTTCTTATCTTATTTTTTCTTATTTACAACTTCGCAAGTAACCTATCATGTTATTAAAAGCATTAATAACACTGGCTTTGTAAGATACAGCATTAACTGTATTTACGTTGCTCTTAGGTTTGTGTATGACCACTTGTGGATTGAATTGTACTCGTTTCTTTTGTCTAGTATAAGTCACTTCCGATTGAGTTGATATAGGACTTTATGATCTAAGATTATAATCATGGGTCACTACTTCAGCTTGTGTCATTAATGGGGTACTAGGGATATTATCCTCAGTTACTTGGTTACTATCCTCATTGTTACCATTAATAACTGGGGTATATTCTGTTGTTATTAACTTATCACCTAGTATTATGATATCATCTCTTTCTACTCTCGGTATTTTTGGTTCTGGTTCTATTATTTCTTCTTCATCATAAAAAGATGAATCAAACTCATTCAAATTATCAGTCTTTTCCAGAATACCCTTATCTTGTTCTGTTTGATTAGTTTCTTCTACAAACTCATATTGATAAGGCTTATAATCCTTTACCTTCTTTAACCTGTTCACATGTACTAACTGTTTATTCTTTCCATAGATTTCTTGAATTTGAAAATTAACTGGACTAGTCTGTTTCAAGACTCTAAAAGGACCTTTCCATAACTTTGCTAACTTTTTAGTATTTCCTTTTTTGACTATTGGGGTATAAAACAACACTTTATCCCCTAACTTTACATCACTAACCTGTGCCTTTTTATTCACTTTCCTTTCTCTACTTTCGGCAGCCTTAGTTAAATGTTCGTTAGCTAACTCAAATGCTATTTGCATTCTCTGTACTAATTCTGCCTTATAGTCATAAGCTATTGCATGACTATTTTTCTTAGGAGCTAATATCTCTTGCATGGATAATATAACATCCCTACCATGCAATAAAAAGAATGGACTTTCCTGAGTTGACTCGTTCTCAGCATTTCTATATGCTAACTGTAACAAGTGAATGCTCATCCCAAGTTTTCTGATCCTTCTCACAGTATTGAGGGATCATATCTAATAAGGTTCTATTACATCTCTCTACTAAACCATTAGTAGCTGGATGATAAGCTGTGGTTTTGATTTTATTTACACCTAATAATTCACAAACTTCCTTCATTAACTTAGAAAAGAAGTTACTACCTCTATCTGTAAATAGATATTGGGGATATATAGGATAAATGTTCATTATCCAAGACCAGATGAGTTCTGTTCCATCGACTGAGTAAGGTATACAAGATCGATCCTGTCATTCTGGGCTTGGGGTGTTGCCTTTTGGACTTCTTCAAGTGGAAGAGAAAGTTTGTCTGTTTCAGTGTTGTTTGATTTCTCATCGTAATTCTGGTGGTTCGGAATACATCATTGTATGGCTACAGGTTGGAATCCAATCAAAAGTTTATCTATATATATATATATAATGTTGCTGTCCACTTGCCCTGGCCACCAACATGGGATATAGGGACCAAGACCCTTTAATTCCATCCCTGAGTAGTGGAACCTTGACTACCAGGTTGGTGCTGGCCTATAATGGTGATTATTCCTGTCCTATTCCACCCTTGATACAGGAACTAAGTTCTGGGTGAAGAGCATATCTGTTCTGAATGTAGTGCAGTTCCCCCCCACTCAAATACCACTCTTATCTTGGTACACCCTTGATCTATGCAGATGCTCTCAGTATGGATAATGCCCTCACCAGCCCCCTCCACCTTCTTAATGTGGGATTCTGACTATCAAGTGTCAGTGGATGGTAAGTTAACATTTTCTAAATTCAAAATGTATTTCCAATAATACTTATATCTGCTGACACTCCCACCCTTCCTCCCCATTAAGAGCTCATTTTCGAGACTGGGATGGTGTCAGTCTCAAAAAAGTGATAAAATTATCTGACTGAGATGCTAATATACAATACTATGACAGAGGGTACATTGAAATAGGTGGAGAGTATATTGTCAAGGGCAGTTGAGTGGGGTATGAAACATTGGAACAAATGCGAAAAAATCAGACCAATGCTTAGATGGTCAAAGATTGAAACCCTGGTGGTCGAATGGTAGCTATAATTGTCAGCAGAGGTAAGTCTTATTGAAAATACATTTTCAATTTAGGAATATGTTAACTTCCAAAACTTACTTCAGGAACAGTAGAATCTGACTGTTGGTCTTTTATTAGTTTAAACAAAATAATCATACAATAGGGAATGCACTAATGAAGAACATTCTTATATTCATCCACAAGGAAGATCGTGCTATTGTGAGAGGACAAATCCATTCTTACCACATAGTTTCTCTGCCGTATGGAATGAGCATTCAAGTTGCATTTATCCTGCCAGTGGGTGGTAGTGTTAGTGTGAAGTGGGTTTAATCATAGTTGGATATTATTTTTATACAGTGTGAAATTTGTGGTACTTAGGATATTTGTGTCACAAAGATAAACTTTCAGTAGCACCAGCACATGTTTAGCACGCACATAATTGATGCATCCTGTTGGAGTAAAAGTGAAAAAAATGGTGAAACCATGACTTCAGGTGTGGTATCTTTGAGTAATCTGAATATTCGTTCAAGTTATCAGAAAGGTCCACTGAATAACAGGATATTTACTCAAGATATTGATTTCAGAGGAGCAATAAATTTCTTACTAACTGAGTTGATGGAAAATGAAGAAAACAAAAATGGACAAAAAGTGAATTTCAAAATGAAGTCTTTATCTAACACTAAACACACACACAATGTGTGCACTTGCAGTCTACTTATGTCAAACCATCATTTTTGGTGGATCTACACTAGACATCTGCTGTGGTGTTCCAGACCAACCTGCCAAGTCTAAGGCTTTTTAGTTTCAATGTGATTGGTCATTCCCATTTACATATATTGGACAATAACATCTAGATATCATCTGAACAACCTTTGAAGGTATTACTGATCTGGCTAAGTTGTACAACTCAAGTTTAAACAATGTGAAACAAGTTGGTCTAGTTTTTGATTAGATAAATTACATCAACATTTACTATGTAGAATCTTTTTGTTATTGCAAGTTTTTTCATTTTTTATTTTGGCTGTATTATCAGAGCCTTTTTTGCTTCCTCAACTGAGGTTCCAATAAAATTGCCACAACCAGCAGTAATATCAGCAGTTTAATGGTGTAAATGTTGATGCACATAACTTACTAAAATATAAATACCTATAAGTCATGATTCTTATACAACAAGTCCAAATTTGATAGTTTTAGTGATCTAAAATTTATGTAACATCAAAAATAAGTATTTCTTTTCCATTATATCATCAACATTTCTAAAGTGACAGATGGAATATTAAATCCTAGTTTTTATGGAATAAAACCAAACTAAATTAGTTTGGTATCAGTGGCTTGAGCTTCAGAACTTTTTCAGATAATAGATCTTGACATTTTCTAAATGATAGGCATGTGATTTTAATGCTTGAGTTTACATAATAATCTGTGACTCCCTCCCCCCCCCCCTTCCTCAATTTTGAGAACAGTCATGCTCAAAAGAAAGGTTTTACTCTTCATGAATAATAATTATCACCTGAATTCAACTGAAGGAACTTCTACTTACTATGTACATGTCTTCCACTGCTGGGAGTTTGCAGAAAAAACATCCTTGTATCAATGCATTCTCATATTGCCTGCATTTTCTGTCTTGCATCCAGGTGAGCAGTGCTTTTTTGCTTGTACTGTTTGTTTAATATAGATGGGAATATAGTACACAGTAGTGTGGTTAAAGAAAAGGGTCTTGGCATAGTGGTGGATAAGTCATTCGGGGAATACACTACACAGTAGTGTGGTTGAAGAAAAGGGTCTTGGCATAGTGGCGGATAAGCCACTCAGGGAATACTGTACACAGTAGTGTGTTGAAGAAAATGATCTTGGTATAGTGATGGATAAGTCGCTCAGGGAATACAGTACACAGTAGTGTGGTTGAAGAAAATGATCTTGGTATAGTGGTGGATAAGTCACTCAGGTTATTGAGGTATTTTTCTGTTGCTAGTTGTAATGGTAATAGAATTTTAGGGTATACTAATAGACATATTAGTTACAAGTCAAAAATGGTAATTATCCCTATATAAGTCACTAGTTAGACTATACCTGAAGTACTATTAACAGTTTTGATATCTATCTCAAAAAGGATTGTAAAGTACCCACAAGAGTGCTATTAAAGAAGGATGATTCCAGAGATGAAAATATTATCTTACAGAAGAACTGAGTGATCAACTCAATTACCCGATGTGATCAATTATTTTTGAGCATCGATTATCTTGATTGATGTCACATAGAATATCTGATGAATCAAAATTATGATTAATATTGTGAAAATAATCAACTAATCAAAATGAGTGTTTTTAACTATAATTGTTTTCAGTCATTTAAACTATTCAGTAATCAAAATATTGCCATTATGATTTCTCCTTATTATTTTCAATTACTTCAAGGTTGTTTATCTTAATCTATTAGTGTCATGTAAATTAGTGTTTCTGATTATTACTGTTTTCACATATTTCAACTATTCAAGCCTCATATGAGAATAATTTTTTAATTGAATAATGAACTCAACAGTAATCAATTAACATATTCCACTAATTGCCAGCTTTGATGATTTTTTGAAAATATAGGTTGGATTTAGATTTTTTCTTTTCTGAAAGGTGGACAAGCAAGGACAGTTCTAGAACACCCTAATTCCCTGTATGTTATGTTACAGTATTAATTTGTCAAAAGCTGAGTTGTGGACTTCAGAATGAAGGCTGAAGTACTTTTTGATCTTAGTTAATAAAGTGCTACTATGTGAAATGATATGATCAATCTAATACACATCTATATGTAGCTGTCTAGGATATGAATTTAAAAGTATATTATCAAATCCGACTTCTGCACTTATTAAGTTTGTACTTCTGTTCAGCTTTTTGCCAATTTTTGTTATCTCAGTGAATTTATCTATGAAAGTAAGTTATTTATCTCTCCATTGTTAACTTACAAATGCTTTGATACATTTGTGTTTTAAAATATACTTTTAATTCACATAAAACACATTAAAGGTATACTAATAAATTTTTTATACTAATATACTTTTTGCTAGGCCATCCATGGATACAGAGAAACTGAGAAGTTAAAATGGAATCAAAAGAATGAAGTGACACTTCAGCGGGTGAAGCAGATGGCTTTTCCTACTAATGAACCACTACTTAAACATGTACATGTTCTTGATTTAGCTGAGGATGGATATATCAAGCCTCATATTGATAGCATAAGAGTAAGAACAAAAATCTTGTTTAAGTAATGCCTACAGGTAGGCTTACATCATTTCTGGCTGCTTTAGTCATTGATGAGGAGGTGCATATGTCTGGAAATGTTGTTGTGCAAGATCACAGGATTATTGAGGATGTTAACATTATTGCTTTTGATATTCTTATATTGATCAGTTTTAGACATGATAAAAGTGTGTCCATGGTGAAAAAAAATATTTTTATGTTTTGAAAATCATTGACCAAGAAGAATGTTTTGGTTACTGTTCTAAATGAAAAAAAAATTAATAAAGTTTACCACTTTGATTGAGCCAGTAGAAGCATAATGTACACTTCACAAGATATGTGTTGTGACATAAAACCCATTCCAGAATTGATGCATAGGCAACTGAAGTTGTTAATGAATGAAGAATTATGACATTATAAAATACTCATAAAATGAAGAAGGTTACGGTTTATATGTGTATAATAAAAAAGTCAATAAAGCTATTTTAGGATATTTCAATCTGAAACTTATAAAGCTTTTATTTTTGTTATAAGTTGAAATACAACAAATCTGACTAATTCATTGAAGGTGAGGAGTACCTTTCTTTAAATTATATTATTGTGAGAAAAGCTGCTTTGGTCAATCTCCGAAAAGTTTTAAAAGTAAAGTTCTGGTCTTAAGGAAATTTATTGTAAAAGTATGATAAAGCTTACTGCGTGTAGTAATGTGGGTTTTAATTTTCATATCTATTAAGTTGCTTTACCCTGTAGAAAGCTTTGAAGGACTGAAGAATTGTTAAACTTGTTCCTATTTTTAAAAAGGGGGTAATGATAGATTTATAAAAATACATGCATTAATATGGCTTTAACTTTTAGCAATGTGTAGGATTAATTTTTTTCAGAGTAAGTGTATGAGCAAGAGGTGATCCTAGTTAAGTTTATAATATTATTCAAGTCATTGATAAGCCTCTGATTTATTTATGCTATGTGCTGAAGATAATTGGACAAGAGGGAAACTGATTTTAAGATAGGAAAAAGACAAGCTTCAGTTAAGACAATTTTATTTTTCAAACAAGGTGATTGAAAAATTGAGTGTGTTGCTGTCAACAGTACTGAAGACTAGCATTTTACAAGACTTTAAGAGGGGGATTGTTGATTTCCTGAAAACAGAGAGTGAGATTAAATTTCTATGTTTCTCAAGGCACAGCCTTGAAGGACCAATTAGCCCCTTGTTGTCTGTATATTAGGTTGTTATACAGAAAAGTTTTTTTAAGAGTTGCATTTAATGGACAATACCAAGTGTGAATTTAGAAGAGGATTCTTATACATTAGAAAATTATATTCTTATATTTATTTCATAGTATGATTACTATGACAAAATATGATCTTGTCTAAATACAGTATGCAGACCTAGGAGAAATTGGTTTGAGAAATACAAATAAAATCTTAAGTGTCATCATTTTCAATACAGTGATTGAAAAGGAATTTGATTTGATTATTAAGCATCTTAATGTACAGTAATATTCAATTTTTTCTTGTATCTGTGTATCTAAATTCACAGGAGGTAATTAAGTAAAATTGGGAATTGGTATCCATTTTGAAAACACTAAAAGTAGATTAATGAAGTGTTTTAAAATCAAACATTTCTTTTTTTTGCACATGGAATATGTTTAGCACCCAATATAGAAAGCCAGTCAAAGGAGCAACTAAGTGCTTTTCACCCTATTTACAAACAGAATTGGGTTGCTCAACTTGGGTGTCACACAAATTCTCTAGCATGAAAGATGGGTGTAACATGGCACATGTGGTATCAAAATAGACAACAGTCTTTTCTGCTGGTAAGTTGGATGATGCTTCAAGGGTATAATAGCCTTCATTCTGAAATGAGAGTGATCCTCAGTCATGTGGGTGGCACCTTCACTTTAAGAAGACTGGCATTGTTTTTTCCTTATACAATGTTATATTCTCTCAAGCTGGAAAACTAAAACTACAACTGCATAAGATTTAAGATAAAAAAAAAGAGAGAGCTTTTGCATAACTTAATACCTCTCTCTGTCTCCAATAAACAGAATTCCCATGGTCCTGGGCATTCATAAAATGTTTTTAAATTTTTGAATGTCATTTCCAGGCCTAGAAATATTATGGAAAATTCTGATAGCTTTTGAAATTTAGACAAGAAGCTGACTCAAAAATTTAATGAAGTTTAAAGATAAGTAAACAGTTTGAAAACATCAGTTATCAATTAAGAAAAACTTTATATTTTATCCATTATTTTCAGTATTTAATCTCTGTATGAGTTCAGTAGATTTGACCGATCTCACATCCACCATAACAAATTAGGAAATAAATATAAATTATGCCTCTTTCATTCTAGAATGAACACAAATTATAACACCAAAACAGAAATGTTTAGACAAAATAACATAACATAACATTATGTATTTACATATATTTATTATTTTTATTATATTGACCTTTCAGCCTTGCATGGCTAACAATATAGAAGTTACAGTGATGCAACTCACATGCACTCATGTTACTGTATCAAATAACATAAAACTGACCTTTGGTCTGTACAAAGTAACTTGTCTTGGCTGTGTTTTAGTAAACTGGTATTCTGTGAATACCTAGATTATTGGTATTTTGAAATAAGTTCTTAAACTTATTTTTCTTAAAACATAGAACAGTAAATAAAGAAGTAAAGCAAACAATTATCTCTTCTAGTTTAAAACTTTTGTACTCTTTGTGCTGCTTGATGTAGGTTGCTAAGCCTTTAAATATTTTGTACGTGGAGGATATGAAACAAAAATAATTTTTTTTAGGTTTTATATAGATATTTAAACAACTAAAAAAAATAATAGAATTCAAAACCATAGAATTCATCTGTAACTTATCAAGCTTAGTAACTAGGCTGTAGTTGAGTCTAAAAAAATATGAAATTTCGAGCAGACTAAAGACACATCCTACCCAACCTCCTTGAAATATTGGTTCAAAAGAAAGAAATGGCATTGAAACCTGTTAATATGCTTGAGAAAGCCACAAGGGGGATATTCTGAGCTTCCCATTGGTTATTCATGTCATATATAAAAACAAGTGTATATAAGGGAGCGTTTCCAAAAATGGAAAGAGGTGGGTGGGATACCACTGTGCTTGATTTGTTACATGAGCAATATCTTAGCTTGTCATTATTGATTAATTTGAGTTCTTTATTTCTTCGAAACTATAGACTTAGTATTTTGACTTCACAAACATCTGATGATATGGCCTTTCACTCGTGACCCATCTCGAAAGGGTTAAGGCAGGTTATCTGAACTGTAAAGTACGGCCATAAATTCCCAATCCTTTCTGGTGTTTCTAGTATCAGTGGTTTGGTCATTCGAAGGCATATTGTCATGGTTCTGTGATGTGTGCTCATTGTGATGGCAATGCCTACGAGTGTCAACTGAACCCTCACTATATTAATTTTAGTGGTTCCCGCCCCTCTTACTATAGATGTTGACCTAATTGGGTGGAGGAGAAAGAGGTACAGTGTTTAAAAATGGTTAACAACATTTCTTATCTGGAGGCTTAAAAGTCGTTGTCCCTGACTCCATCATGGACATATGCTGCTGTACTCCATTCCACTCCTACAGTGGGTGTGCAGACAGACCTTTGTGTGCCTCTGTCAGAGCTTTTTTTGCATCATATGAAATGTCTTTTGCTCTCAGTGGATAAATCAATTGATAAGTCCACATCTACTCCTATCTTTGTCCCTACCATCCCTTCCAGTAACTGCCTGGGTCCACCTCCTTTAGCCCCGGCTTCTGGTGTCTGCTTGGGTCCATCTTCTTTGGCCCCGAGATGCAGAATAAATATTCATGCCCATCTAAGTCTAAAGACAGAGATCTTCCCACTTCAAGGGTGGGATTCATGGAGGTCGACAGACCTTCTTCTAGCAAAGAAAAATGGCATGGTCATAAAAAGAAGGGTACTCTGCCCAGTTCTCCTCCACCTAAGTAAAAATGCTCACTTTGATACAGTGGAACTGTCAAGGTTTCCTTTCTAATTTGGACAACAAAAAGGCCTTCATTGATACCTATCATCTTTTGTGTTTTTTCTTACAGAAAACATTCCTGAAACCTGCCAATACTTGTCACCTTTCATCAGTTTTCATTATACTGGAATGACAGGTTGTGTGATGGCGAGTGCATGGAGGGGTAGTGTTGCTGGTTGACCAGCTCGTGCCCACCTTGTCTGTGCCACTTGATGCACCCTTGGAGGCCGTGGCCATCTGTGTTTCCTTGAGTTATTCCATCAGTGTTTATACTCTCCACCTGTCTCCTGGAGAAACTTATGATTAATGCTTGGTGCTCTCGTTGAACAATTGCTTTCTCCCATTTTAATCGTGGGTGATTTTAATGGACATAATCCCCTCTGGGGTGGTGCTGATGTTGATAAGAATGGTCATTCCTTAGAGTGTATGCTCTTGGATCACAATACTGGTTCTTATACTTATTTTCATGCACCTAGTCAGTCATTTACTGCCATTGATCTATCCCTCTGCTCCCCTTCACTTTTTCTCTTGCTTTCCTTGGAGGGTTGACAGTGACCCATGAGGCATTGATCATTTTCCTATCATTTTTTGGAGATTGGCCGTGGTTAATGTCATCCAACTAGAGTGCCACAGTGGAAGTTGGACTAGGCTGACTAGCTCTCTTTCACTTCTCAGAACTTGATCCTGGTCTTGTTACTCTTATTTCTATAAATGACTGCATGGAGGCAGTAAATAATTCCTTCATTCAAGCAGCTGTTAATTTTATACCTAAAACCTCAAGATATTTCCCATGGTATCACCGTTCATAGTGGTCCTAAGCCTGCCAGTAGGCTCGGAAAGCTCAGTTCTCACCCTGTTCTCATCGATATTCAACAACAGCTGTCCCATTTTCTCTATCTTCCATTAATATCCAGTTTTTCTGGATACCTGGCCATGTTGGTAAATACGGGAATGAGCTCACTGACACTGCACCTAAGTCCATCTCCTCTGGTGCCGTTACAGCTATGCCTATCCCATATTTGGACTACAGTCCTAGATTGAAGGCTCAGTTTTGTGCCAGTTGGCAGTCGGTTTGGAGTGAGCAACATCATAACAAGCTTTTCAAGATCAAACCTTCCATTTTCTTTGGCTATATTGTTTCTGTAAAGATTGGAAGGAGGAAGTTGTCCTGGATGTGTGAACAGGAGGAGAATTCTGTCACTGGAAATAGTTGGTTGTCAGAAATACCTGTTGGTTCTAGGGTAAGTCGTCTCTCCTGGGCATCAGACTTTTGCTGATGCTGTGAAAGTTGCTGATGACTATCTCACTGTAGCTACAGTGCTGGGAAGAAGGGCTGCCATCATATAGTGCACCCAAAGTATTTGAGAATGTCTTCCCTCAGGGGTTTAACATCAGCATACAGGAAGCTTGGACAACTGAGGATTGTCTTTAAAGTATGAGGACTGGCAATTCTGAGACTGGATGGGATGAACTTACCAGGAATGTCAGGCACTTGCTCGCCATAGTTGAACAAACCTAGCTCTAGTCTATAACACTGGTATCTGGCAGAGAGGGACAGGAGGGACCACTGGTAGATTGTGATAATGCCTGTAACAGTGAGTTCCAAGTTTATGACTTTGCATGAGGTACAGAAAAAGAAAAAACTTGCAGTTGCAGTGGATATACCTAGAATGAACTGTTTTACTAAAATGAGTGCTCCTCATCAAGCTCAACTCCACTAAGGGTAAGCCAACCACCAACATATTGTGATTATTGCAGCACGGCCCCACAAGTTCTTAGTGAATGAGCAGGGTTTTCATGGTCCACCTTAGATGCTTTTGCTTTAGCTGGTGTTGATGTTTCTTCTTCTCTGAAAGTGTTGCAGAAAGGAGAATTAAAACATATGATTTGGGTGGGGGACAGGTTTTAGTGTCTTACATTCAAAATTTTATTAAACTACGTTTTTTTTATGTTATACCAATTAGAATAGCATAAAATCTCAGCTAATAATCCATATTTTAATAGTATACAAGTTTTAAGTTCTTAATTCTACAAGGAAATATTTTTAAAAATCCTGAATTTCTACTATTGTGACCCACATGACACATTTTGTCTTAGCATTTCATCATCCCTATTTTATCCATCACCCCCAAAAATGTATGAAATTAAACGTAAAATACTCTATAAAATCGTTGTGGCTCAAACAAACCATAATTTTTATAGCCTTTAACTTGGTTTGGTTACAGAGCTATAAAATAGAAAAACAGACCCCTCCTGCCACACCCACCTGCCATATCCTCTCTTCCACAATTCATAGATAGTTCTCTCTTACGTTTCATTATATATTACCTATAATCGATAGAAAGTCAAGGTTTTCATCTATCAAATGACGTATTGTATAACATTGTATTCTGAACAGAATATCGTCAATTTCACTCAAATTACAAGATTCGTTCCAATAGGAAAATTAAAGATTAGCTTGGATAAATTTGTAACAGCTGTTGTCACACAGTTAGAAAGCTAGAAAAATTTTGAGAGGTAAGTGAACATGTCTACTTTTTTGCAAGTTATTAGTCTATATTCTTTGGTACATTATTTAATTAAATAAAAATTATTAGGTGTATTACCATCTGTAGTATAAAAAATTAGGGTTAATTCTTTCCTAAACTCGACAGCAAGAAAAAAGAAGATTGAGTAAGTACTTTATTTCTTGTTTTTCCTATTTATTCCGTAGTTATTATTACAAAAGTAACTAAAATATAAAAATATGAATCTTTCTAGGCTATTTAAGACCAGATTCGGTAACATAAATAATAAATATAATAATATAATTAAAATGGTTCACAAGACGCACACACAAGCAGATTGTGGGTAATTTAATTCGTTAGCGTAACATGAGCTGCACATTTCGTGAGTGATTTACAACTTATAATGGTGCAGATAGTAGTTAGACATGGTTCAAAGGGCAATAAAACAATATAATTTAATTAGAAATAGACGAATAATGTTACTAACCTAGAGCTACTTAGGATAAATGAATGTAGTTGTACGTTACAATTTGAAGTCATACTAGAAAGAAGAAAAGGTTTATTTTTATTTTTTTTTGGTGGTTACAAGGTTAGTGGAATTGATCAATCCAGTTTTGAGATAGAGTAGAGAAAATAACAGATAAACTATGAGGATTTAGTGATAAAAAACGTTTGAAATGCATTTAGGAGGTTTTAGTGATTACACAAAGGAAATTTGAGATCTTAGAGATGACGAAAAGTATTTTTAATTTTAACATGAAAATTACTTTCCACATGGACTATTTAAACCTGTCTTCAGGTTCTGCATTTACAACAACCACACCTGCAATGTCTATCTGTACTTCAATAGTTGCAACTGTCTTCTTTCCTCTCAAAGTAGCTCTTCAACAGATTGTTGTAGTAGATCGTAGTCTTCCAATCCATTATGTTGACCATTTCATACACTTGAAAAGGTTCCTTCCAATGCAGGGTGAGTTTGTTGTTTGTGGGTAGCAGAACCAAAACCTTATGTCTGACCTTGAAATGTCAATCCTTGGCCTTGTCATAGAAGTGCTTCTGACTGCCTTCAGTGGCATACAAACTTTCTCAAGCAAGTTGATAGGTCTCCACCAGTCAGTTTCTGAGGTCTAACACATACTGGTATGATTCTGACTCTTCCTCCTGTCGACAGTTTTTTCAGTATCTCCATCAGACCTCTACTGTTTTTTCATATAGTAACTCGAAGGGATAAAATCCTATACTCAGTTGTGAGACTTGTTGGTAAGCAAATAATATTGCCTGCAGGTACCTGTCCAAGTCATGTGGTCTTTCCTGGCACATCTTCTGCAGCATGCTCTTTAAGACTCCACTGACTCTCGCACAGAGTCCATTACATTTGGGGTTATACAGGGTGGAAAAGAGCTGCCTAATGCTGATGAGCCTGCACACCTCTTGCATCAGTTCTGAGGTAAACTGGTTCCCTCTGTTACTGAAGTCTTCTTTTGGAAAGCCTACTCTGCTGAACACTTTCTGGAGGACTTCTGCTACTCTCTCTGTCTCTGGCAGTGCTATTGTTTCTGGATAATGTTTCACATAGTCAACTACTGTCAGCACATACTGCTTGCTTTTATCAGATACAGGTGTTAGTGGTCTGTCAGGTTTAGTATATGGGTTCTTTTACAGTGGGTGTCTGTGAGTTTTTGGCAATAAATTCAAACAATAAACAGACAGCACACAATCCATTTGTTTTAAAATAACGTGTTGAAAACAAGTCCAATGTATATACAAAAATTCTTTACACTCTAGAATATCACAGTTTTATCCACACAGGCAGGTTCAATTACTTTAGAACACCTTTTGACAAGACAAATTATTCTCCTTATCTCTGTTAAACTGTGAAACTCACTTTAAAATATCACCTGTTATGGCTAAACTAACAATCATGCAGTCTAACTTCACTTTTTTCTAACTTAACATTTTCTGACTTAACTTATTTACACCAACATGGTAGCTTATGTATATGCCCAACTGAGACTTAGAACTTTCAACAAACTATGAGACACTGTGATGTAACAATACTCACTTAAGACAATGAGGAAAATACAGAAGGTTTGAATAATGTGACATCAATTTACAACAATTGAACTAACACAAAATGTATGACTCTTACCAATTTGCTTAACAAAATTTGTTATAACTG
>NW_013670252.1:41678-61431 GCF_000517525.1 Limulus polyphemus
TATAAATCAATTAACTTTAATACTCTTGTTATGAAAACTAAATAATCACTAAATATTAGATCACTAAATGAACTAAATAATAACTCCTACACCAAACAGTCTTATATCCAACATGGTCTGATCAAGTCCACAGCTACTCTGCTGAATAGCTCTTGTATGAGAGAAAGCTCACCCAGTGGCACCGTGGTCACCTTCCCTCAAGATACTGTCCTTTGGCAGTTGTCATATGACCTGCAGAATCTATCTGTGGTTTTCTTCACTCCTAGGTGTCCTCTCATAATTGACTCGGGCATTGTCCCAAAGTTTCTGCAGTGAATTGTCTTTCTACTGTGCTTCTTTCAGTTCCTTTTGACCTACATTCAAGATATCAGCTATTGAGACTTACAGGAGCTTGATGTCATGTTTGCTTTTCTTTTCATATGCACTTGTGGTTACTGCAGATGCCTCATCAATCTCCTTTCTTTCTGGTTTCTCCAAACTTCTACTGCCTGGTATATTGCCAAGTTGTAGATGGGTGTGCCTTCATACACATGGCCTCAAGGTCTTACATGTATATGGAGTGTCCACCTTTATTCTTGCTGTGCGAAAATTTCTAACTGTCCCATCAATCAGCATCCACAGATGTACCTTGCCCATCAGATACTAGACTGTTCTTCACTGTTGGACTGCTGCATCCAGTGTCTTATAGGGCTTTCACTTTTTTGTCACTAACATAGCCTTCATCTACTAGAATGTTGTGGTTTGTTTACACCTCTCAATGTTTGTCAGATGTTCCATTCACCACTGGCACTGTTGACAAGTTTGCTAACTTGAGCTAACCATCAGTCATGCACTGTTTAATCATGGCGATAGCACTTTCTTCTTATGGTGAATCTGATAAGTTGTCAATTCTTTTTCTGCTGGCATCAGACAGTCACTCTTTTGTTGTTTTTTGTCAGGACCATCTTTATGGGTAGCTCTTTTTTATGCTGATATTTTTGCTGCTGCTTGTTAGTGACACCTTTCTGTTCATGAAATGCAGCTTGGATAGGCTGGCCCTGACCTCATTCTTATTTTTTGGGTCCTCTATTTTTCTGTTGGGTGAACTTGGCAATCTCATTTTCTCCTCTTGTTCTCTCTATTTGTAGTCTATCCTTTCTCTTTCTCTTCTTTATCAATTTGTTCTCTTATTCTTTCTGTCTATTTCCAGTCTCTCTTTTTCTCTCATTTTCCTTTTGCTCTTATTATCTTCTCTATTGACAATCTTATAATAAAGTCTTCATTACCCAGTCAGGCAGTCTCCAAACTTTTTTTTTCTATAAATGGATGCCTTGTCATCAAATTGAAATTTTTACATTTGTGCTATATGAACTATGTAAATAATAACTCTTGCATTAAACTTAATCTGAAACAGTCATGTATATCTAACAATGGTCATGTTAACTTGTATTTGAAACAAAATGAAATGTAGGCATTATGGATTCTCATGACCTGAAAGTTGAAGTCTGTATCCTGGCAGTGGCCAACTTTGTTTCGCTCACTTGTGCAGGAACCAGAGATTATGGTTTCCTACTGCCTTCTGGCTATATTTAATATAACAACTAGTTGATATTGGAAGGAATGTGGCTTCATTTCAGTGTAGCTGTGATTTGCTGCCAAGACAACGACAACAGCGGAGAGCACACCTGAAGAGAAGTAGTCAAGCAAGTCTAATGAAGCCTATAGGACTGATATGTCCACAGGTGTAAGGGATACATGATCTACAACCAATATACATGAGTACACATAAGACTGAGGTATTTCCTTGATCACTGCAGTAGTTTTAACATTCTGTTCCTAATTAAAATTTTATAAAATAAAATCATTTTAGCCAGGCTGTTACAACTTTAAACTTCACTTTTGATCAGTTTAGAGTTTAATTGACCTTATGTTTTTAATCCTGACAGCAGCCAGTTTATGACTTGAAATAAAACAGAATTAAAGTGAAGAAAATTAAATCAAATGTGTACAGAATCTCACATTAAACCATGGAATAAAACAGCATATACAAATATTAAACTGGACAAAATTAATTGGAAATGAAAACTTTACCATATTATATAGTGAAATAAAACTTAACATAGTCCAAAACAGTATAAATACATAATGAAGTAATTGAGCCTGATAATTTTGAGTTCAAAGCAAACCAAGTATTAAAAACCAAAGAGACAAATTTTGACAAGGTACCTTACTTCAACTCACATACATAGCTATTCTCATTCAGTGCTGTCCCCTATTTGCAAAAAATTTCGCATGCCACTAGCCTTTCACCCCCACACCCCTCAAATCATGGTTTAACTGATTCTTGCATGCAAATTATCATGCTACAAACCTCCACCAATAGTAGTGCCATACACCCATGTGACTCCCTTTATGCTATTGTACCTAACTATCACTTTTTGTTTGCCAGGGTTCATGATCAGATGTTTAGTTTGTGCTCTCTTCAAGTTTTTTTTTTGTATCTTAGTATTAATTTCTGTCAACAAGTTTACTATTTATTATACAATAGCGATATTTGTAACTTATTCCAAAGTTGTGTTTTTTTATATTTCTACCCAGTTACAGAATTTTTGTACTTTTTATTTCTTTCTGCCAAGATGTTTATGTTTGGTTATTCATTTTGAATTATGAATTCTAAGTTACCATTTCAGAGATAATATCTTCTATCAACACATTTATACAGGCTTCAGGTGGCGGTCCTTGACATGTGAATTATCGGCTTTACTTCGTCGGTAGATTGATCATCCAATGCGCTGCCCTTTGTCAGGCCTCAAATCAAGTTTGGGGTCCACACATATTGAAATACAGTCTGCCAACTATGGAAAGATAAGACATTATACTGTTATAGTTTTTGAATATTTTAACTGTTAATATTTTTATCTGTAGTTATTTGGATTCAATAACATAAGTTTAGTTAGATTGGTCGATACTCATAGTCATGTTGAAATTTCAAATTATAGCTTATTTGTATCCTTTGTCCTTTTATGTTCAATTAGGCTTAACATGGGTCTTTGTAATTCCTATTACTGGTATATCGTAAACTAGGTTAACTATATTGTTTTTCTTCAACACATAACATTTCATATATATGTTATTGTCAATACACACTTGTTGAATTTTATAATATAATGTCTTATTTCATTTTTGTTATTATTTATCTTTTATACTTTTTTACATTAACTTTGTTTGTGTGAACCCCTGGACCAGGGGTCTGCACAAACTTCTCCAAATACTGTACATACTTATTGTTAGGTTAGGAGTTTTTAAATTGGAGCTTAGTGATATACTTTGACCTACACAATTCGATTAGGCCTAACATATCTGTTATTTTTGGTTAAATAGGTAAATTGATAATTAGGTTAAGTATCTTTTCTTCAACACCTAACATCTAATACAAATTTTTATTTAACTAAACACTTACTTAAATTTACATTATATTGAGTATTTCATTTTTGTAATTCTTTAGAATTTATACTTCTTACAATTATTTTTGTTTGTGTGGACCCCTGGGGGCTGCCCTACCTACTCACGATATTGCTCAACTTCCTTCTACAACTGCCAAACCCATTTAGGACAACCTAGATTTTCTCAGTTTTCCTCCACCAGATTAAGGCTTGCCGTCCCCGGCTTCTACTGTGGAATCTGCTAGGCGTACCTCAGCTTTTTCTTAAGTCATGTTTCACAGTATAATTTTCCACTCATTTACCAAACATAATGTTTCATGATGAGCATTTTTGTCTCCCTTTTTTGGGGAGGGTACTTACATGCCTTGCCCTCATAGCTTTTGGTTCATTTTGTCTTAACTTACCATCAGGCTGATTTTTTTCTTGATTTTATGTACTTATTGCCTATATGGGGAGCAGTGTCTGTTCATCCTGTCCATTTTATCCCTACCTAGGTTTCAAGCTTTGTCATACCTTATTGACTCTCTTACAGGAAATGTTTATCTTCCTTTCTTTGGTGTTCCACCTATATCAAAGGGGATTTTTGTGGGATAATTCCTCCTCCTTCCCTCCATGTTGGGGTATTTGCCATCTTCGGTTCTTTCCCTTCACATATTGCTTCTTTGCATTTGGGTTCTTCTGGGGTGGGACACTTTCTTGTACCATTTGTTTACCATCCACTTCTAATAGGGACTTACTGTTGGCTCTTTTTCTCTACTGGTCCATTTTTGGGGTTACTTCTGTGCATTTAGCATTGCATGAGGTTTCTGCAATGCTATATTCTATATCTTTGGTTGCTCTTTTGTTTTATTCTGTGACATTGCCACCTTTATTCATATTTCATGTCTAGCACCTTCTGGTCCTTTACATGTAAAATCTATTTGTTTCTCTATTCTTTGGGTATGCTCGATGCTGATTGGAGTTCTGGATTGATCAGTCCCACCTCAATTACTTCTTGGTTCTTCCTCATTTTAATATATAGTCTTTAATCATAATTGAGTGGGCAATTTCTGCAGGACTGAGAATGTCCATGGTACACGTTCATGTTTTTCATTTCTCGGGATGCTATCTTAGGTTTTTTCACCAAGTAATTTTGTATCTGTTTCATCCCTTGCTCTTTAGACTTCTTTTGGTTCCTTGTGTCTTTTGTCAAGTGGTCTACAATTTACCTGACTTCCAAATTTGGGTATATTTCTAACATCACTACTTGGTTGTCTGTCTTCGTCTAGCTCCTGCTGAAAGGGGTGGTCTTAACATACTCATCTGCTTTTTACACAAGCAGCTCAGGTGGTTGGATATTCCTGTTACCTACCTAACAATCTCGTCTATTTCGGGAGTGTCTTTTTAAACACCCACATACATTGGGACCATCCATTCTCTACCTTGATTGCATTTGTTGGAGCTTTCTGTTATCCACACCTTTATGGTTAACTATCTTACTGCTAGTGAGATTCTAATGCAATGGGAGATATGACTTCTATAGAAGCACTTCTCCCTTTGGGTCTGACGCATTTGCAATCTTTTCAGGAGACACTGCACAACCCACTGTAAAGTTCCTTTGGATTCTTCTCTTAACTTTCCTCCTTCCCTTTTCAACTATGTGCATTGGTAGTTTAACATATCCCCCATGTTGTTGGGTTTACCACTTCCTCCCCCTCATCTGGATTTATTTCTCTATCCTGATGCTCTTCTCCAAAGTTGGGGGCATGGGTCAATCTGTAGGAGGCTTCGGGACAATGGTCTATCAACTAAAGGTCTTACGATGTTAATGTCCTGGCACTTCCACCAGTCCAGTGTGCTTTAGTTCACTTTGTTCCTTTTGTACAGATTTGACTAATCATGCTTCATTCTGACTATCCAACAGTGATGACTTATTTCACTTGCCAAATGGGCACTCATTATTGTTCCCTTTTTGTTAGACAGTGGATCTCCCTTTTTGAACTCACACATTTGACATACATCTTGTATGTTATGTTCCAGGTGATTTCATCCTTATTGCAGATTGCCTTTCCAATACCGACACACTTTCTCCCAAGGAGTGGCCTCGTGATCTTCAAATGTTTGGTGGCTGTGCCTTCTGTGGGGTACTCCTCTACAAGAAGCATTTGACTTCTTTATCTGTTCCTAGTTCCTTCTTTTGTTTTTGGTCTCCAGTTTATCATCCACTTGCTCTCACTGTTGATACATTCAGACTAGATTAAATTCAGTTTATAAGTTTAGTTTTCTCATTCTATTAGTTTTCCTCCCAAGGTGATTTTGATCCAGGCTAGCAAAGATCTGGTTTTCTTGGATGTTTTGGCTCGTTTTGTTCTGGATTGATTTTACTAACCTACACTTTGGGAGCTCATGTGGAATATTCTTTCATAATTTTCATTTCTTGCCATCTAGATCTGGGTGACCTCATCTGTTCCATACATACTCTGGTTGCATCATTGTTTTCAAGCCATTTTTCCAAGAACTCCATTTCCCACAGTTTCATTCCCCTGTACCAATTCTCTATTCATGATTTTTTCCCTTCCTCCCTTACCTATTGCATTTGGCTTGTGATTTGATTGGCTTTGTATATCTTGTCTCCTTCTTCCTGTAATCAGTTCCTTGTGTCTCCACTCGATGAGGCACCTTACCTTTTACCTACATCTCAACCCCATCATCTATTGGAGGTACTTCTTCTGTTGAGAATCGGGACTACACCTCAGATGTTAATCTCCCATTATCTGCTTTGGGTAGCTGTTTCTTCCACCTGTTGCCATCCTTCACTCTTTGGTGAGAGTAACTGGGTAAGTTCCCATGTTTTGACCAAGATCCCACTCTGTTGTGAGTGGTGGCTGTCCAGGTATACTTCAATCACTTAGAATTGTACTAAAATCCACACACTGTAAGGCCATGTTGACTTCATTTTCATGGCCACAAAATGTACACTCTTTGTTACAATCACATAAACTACAGATGGGATGTTCCACAAGATTGCTTGTAGATTGCCCATTCCAGATCATACTAACCCATGCCCTTCATGAGTGAAACGGAAATGGATTGCTGCTTATCCCTGCCATTTCTTAGATTGAATAGATTGAGTTTGGTCTGCTTTTCAAAATAGGGTTTTGTGATTACCCATTACACTGTCTCCAGTATGAACATTCCTCTGGACTTTCCACCAAGTTTTTCTTCTCCATTTCTTCCAGTGGAGTATGAGAATCCTTACCACTTGTCATTTCCAAGCCGCTGGGGTGGTGACTATGGAGGTATCCTCCTGAATGAGAGATATACAATATAAACAATAAAGACTCCATTGAGTTGATAGTAGGGTGGTTGTGTTCTGCTGGTATAGATGACAAGATGTCCACCAAACAGATGCTCCGTTTCTGCACAGGTTTGTCCATTGGGATGTTGCAGCTTTGGAGTGCACCATAATAATGATTGAGATCCCTGCATGGATGTAGATTCCTGGTGGTTGGGTTTTGGATTTAGAGCTGAACCAATTGACATGATGTACTCACACATGCAGTGTGCTGGCATAATCACCCATTCAATTGGGATCCCTTCATCCTACCCCTGCTTGGATGCTGGTTCCTAGCTGTTGAGTTTTGGATTTAGAGCTAAACCAATCAACATAAGTCCTCATGCATGTGATCAGGGTGTCCCTGGTTCCTCACTCAATTTGCATTGAGTGCACTACCTCAATGTTGTGGCTCTGCTTCTTTCTCTTGTTGTGCCTCTTGATGTCTTTATGCTGAGGATATTACTGTATTTGAGGTGGGTCTGGTTTGAGTGGGATATATATGTATTTCATTCTACTCATACGAGCCATCGTTTGTACCACATTGTAAAAATCTGGATCTTGTCTCTCCCCGTAGACACCCAATGTCAGGTCTGGTTATTATTTGGAAGGGTAACCGTCTGTGAATACCAGGTGATGATGGCACTATTATTTCGCCCCCCCCCCAGCAGCATAGCAGTATGTCTGTGGATTTATACTGCTAACAACTGGGTTTTGATACCTGTGGTGGGCAGAGAACAGATAGCTCTTTGTGTAGCTTTATGCTTAATAACAAACAAAAACAGCTGCTCATATGGTATGGTCCTCTTTCTACCCCTGCATGGATGTCGGTTCCCAGTGGTTGAATTTTGAATTGTAGTTGACTTACTGAGAGTAGAATTCTTGTCTTACCTCTACATGGATGTTAGTTTCCAGTGGTAGATTTTTGCATGGTAAAAGGGATAAAATTGGAAATCGAAACATTATATTATCAGCTGAAATTTAACAAACTACCTTTCATGTAGTGACACCAGTGCTCCTATCCTGAAGGTTTTATAAGTAACTAGGCTGTTTGATTAGAACAGGATGGTTTAACTAATGTAATTAACAACCAATGAGCAACAGTTATGTCAATTTGGATTATGTAAACTAATAAATGAATCAAAATTATGATTAAATCAAATAATTGAAATTAGTAATCTTTCACTAATAAAGAACAAATCTTTAAGATGGTTTTGTTGTCATGGGAGACTTCAACAGTAGAGTAGGAAACCACAGAAAACACTAGGGAGACATAATTGAGTCCTCACAATGACATCAAGGCAGAACATAACTACATCAGGCAGCTACACTCATAAATTTGTGCTGTTTCTGGGCAGTTTAACACCTTCAAACTCAGATCAACACACAGTACAACTGGAACAATTTTGACTAAACACAACAGATTGAACACACTGTAACCAGGCTTACATGTTGACAATTTGTTGCTGAAGTCCAACATACATACTAACATTGACTACAGAAGAAAGCAGTGTCCACAGAAAAAAAGTAATATGAAGAAATTGAAAGAAAAAATTACAGTTATTAAATCTCAGACAACTTCATCTCCAGAGAGGAAGCATTGAAGAAGAAGAGCAGAATGAGGAAATATAATATAGGGAAAAAAGAAAGGAACGGTATGGTGGAATTACGTAGTAAAAGAAGCTGTTAAGATGAAGACAAAGAACTGATGAGTGAAGCAAAGCAAAAACAGAAGAACACTATATAAAATGTGGGCTAGCATGAAAGGAATGCAAGAGAATTTTCAAGGCAACCAAAGATACATCTTAGCAGCAGTAGGAAAATAACTAGCTCAGAAATGTAAAGACTTGTCACAAGAATTCTTCAAGAGTGTTAAAGTAAGGAAACCAACAAATGACTTTCAATTCCACTAATCATTATCATTTGCCAGAACCGGGCTCTCTTATTGGTGGTGAAGATATTAAGAAGTGAGGAGAAAAATATTTCCAGGAACTGTGTTAGATATACACAACTGTTTCAATTTAATGCAAGCATTATGAATTAGATAACTTATATAGTGTAGGTGTCATATTTAATTATTTTTAGAAGCAATAGTTTATGGTAAGTTTGTTTACATAACTGTTTATAAATCATACATTGTATAGTTTAATTGTTATGAATTAGCATTTGTTTACAATAGTGAGATTATTGCATTATGTTGCTAGAATTTTCTGAATTTCTTGGTTTAATTGAGTATTATTGCATCAGAATATCTAGTATTGTATGGTGTGTTCTAGACTTTTGTAGGGGTATAAATATGTATTGAAAAATCATTATGTAGTTCTAGACTGTGTGATTGTAAGTTTAGTGATAAAATTGTATAGTATATTTAAATGTGTATTAATAATCATTAACTTTCAGTAGTGGTAACTTACACTTTCTGTGTGGATAGTTTTGTGGAGATACCATTGCTGGCCTATGCTTACTGTCAGATGCTGTCATGAAGTTAGTAGAAGAAGACCACATTGAAAACTGGGTGAATGTTCTGCTGAAAAGGAGGTCTTTGTATGTAATGAAGTAAGTACTTATATACATGTTCTGTTCCTGGTTAGTGATGATATAATGTGTTTTTACTGACCTGATATTCACAATTGAAAGTCAAGATATTATTTCACTCTGAATACAGTGTAACTGCACAGTAGTCAATTACTTGTATACATTACAACTCTAAAACATTACCAAAGCTGATGTTTGTTTTTATACGTGAGTGAAGTGTCCTGTAGTTATTATATTTTCTTAGGGCCTTTGTCCTGACCATGTTCCTAATTTTCAATTTTTAAAAACATTCTTAATTCCAATTGTGGATTTTCTTAATTTCAAAAGAAATTTTATTTCATTTTAATGAGATTGTTATCTTATATTATTTCCTTTGTTAGATCACTCTTGTTTACTTTAAATAAAATACTCAAAAGTTAAAAGTTCGTGCAGTGTCACGTGACCTGAGACAGAAGTTAAGCAGTCCTTTTAACAAAACACCGGTATTGTTACTTCTAGCTGCATGTCATTAATCACGTGTGTTAAGACATATTACTTATGCTTTTGTTTTATTATTGTTTTATAAAATGATCAACATATTCTTGTATTTCTGACCAAAGAATATTGACATATCAAGAACACCATAATAACAGAACTTACAAATTTTACTAAACTTTTTTGATGTAGAGCATAACTGCATCAAATAAAATACAATGTTTTAGTAATTTTACTAATGTTACTGTTTATTTCTAATATAAAATTTAAAGCATCACTCGCATTCATAATAACAATTTCAATATTATTTGAAATACATTAAGGAAATTTACTTTTTTAATCTTATAGTTTGATTAATTTTTTAATACATGATCTAACTAATATATACATTTTATACTCAAAAGCATTTAAAACTATTTCTTGTCAATGGGTGAAAAAACTCAAAATATATTCAAACCATGGTTTTATGTATTACTGTATTACATTTACTGTTTGCATCTCGGAATTATATGAATCAAACCTCCATTAAAATTGTCCATTAGGTTCAGTTACCTTTAATATCCAACTTATGTTTGAAAAACAAAAAATAAAACAGTTTGATATTTGAGATAATAAATTGTTGATAATTTTGATTGATGTTTTATGTATTAATATACTTTCACATTACTATCAACTTCAAAAACAGCACAATATTTAATTGGAATTATTTTATTGCTAGATACTGGGAAGTTAAAATACAAATACATCTCTTTCATTAATATGCTTTGTCATCAATAACTTTGTGCATTAATATGCACTCTAGCCACTTTATTAGAACCCACATGTGATAATTTGAATCCTAGAAATGGAATGACATAGTCATATCATGTAGAGTTTACATATATCATAAAGTCATGGAATTTAGTAAACAACTTTTTCAGTACAGGAAGCCCCAGAAAATCATTGGTTTTTAGCAGTAGGTCCTGGAAACGTCCTTAAAGTCTAATTCCATCACACCCATATCCCCCATTTTTATTGACCACAAGTCATATAACTGTGTTTATCTCAGTTTTATAAAACTGATCTCTAGAAAATATAACTCATAAAGTAGGAAATATTATTACTTGGCTGTGCTTATCAGATTGTGATCTATATTCATACAGCTGCAAGTAAGTGGGTATCATGTAATTATTCTTGGAATGTTGTTGTTTGTGTAAAATAGCTTCAAGACTTGTGTATTTTCTTATATGAAAAAACACAATTCATCCACAAACTTCAACATTTTAATTTAGGGCTCATATTTTCAGTTTTTATGTAATTTCTCTCCTCGCAAAAGTCCATGTTCAAGAAGCTTGTGATATTGCTCTTTCCAAAATTCAAAATGATTCTTGCCTAGAACTTTTTCCTTTGTATTATCCTTGTTAAATTGTTGAAAGTTGTTATAAAAATGACAAATTTTAATTTTACACACTAAACGATAATTGTATCAATGGCATAGCCATGGGTAACCCATTTTTTTCTATGCTTTGTAATTTATGAATTATTTCAATTGAACAACATTCTTTAAACACTGCACTCTTTTCTATTTTGTAGATTGTTGACATACTGCAGGTTTTTCAGTCCATAATAAGCCCAGCTTTTTATAGAAACACTTAACAAACAACACCCTTTTATAAGATTTGTCATAGAACAAGAAATACTTAAAACTATAATTTCTCAACATTCTTATACATAGATCAGAGCAAGGCTTCTCCTTGAGGTTGATCACAAAGCCACATAGGCTGATCTCTACATACCTTGCAATTTCACTCACCCCACCTATCGAAAAACAAGCCTTTTTAAAAACTTAATTTCTTATACTACAACTGTTTTAATCCCAAGACATTCTAAATTGAGAAATTCAGAGTCTAACATCCTATTTTTTCACATCAACAAATTTTCTAAAACTCGCTAAAAACACAATTTTCAGAAATGCTACTTATCTCTCTGCACCACTAAGAGCTATTACCTCGTGTGCAACTGTTGTGGTATTTCCTGTACATGCTACAAGCCTTGAAAAAACTCCTACATCTAAATTTGTCTGTTTATTATGCCAGCTTATAATATTACCATCATAATGCTGTATCCCTCCATCAATTAGAGGGTAACACAACCTCCATGTGAGTAATCCCCGTGAACATTAACATATGATCATAGGCTCATTCTTTAAGAGGCAAATAAAATGCACTGGAACTGGAGAGGAAGGGTGGAAAAGTGGTGCAGAGTAGTAAGTTTCTATCTAAAATACATTTTCGGGTAAGGAAAATATCTTCAGAAATGTTACTTGCTTCTCTACACCACTAAGAGCTAAAATCCTGAATTGAAAATGATGGAGGGACTGGTGCTGATCAATTATATTATTGTAAAAACAGGTGGAGGGAGAAGGAGCTCTCAGCTACATCCCAAAGCAAATCCAAGTCCCATCTGGCTGGACATAACCAATGGGAACTGCTTATGAGATATTGTAATGGGGTGTCCTGTACTACATCTTAATCAAGGAGATAGCCCAATTAGTCTGTTACTGGGGGTTAGATGCCACTCACAGAGGAAACTTTCCATGTCAAAATCTCCAATGGTTTGGCTTTGGGGAAGTAAGGATTTTCCCATGTTCCATTAAAAGAACAGGGGGGAGGAGTGCTTGTGGACCACTGTCTTCGGTCACAATGATCTGGAATTAAGTACCCTCTGAGAGACAGTGTAATGTCTTACTACAACTAAAGGCAGCAAACATGAGCCAGGTTTAAGGGTAGGACTATATCTGGTGCTGTTTGATTTTTGTAAAAGGGGCAGAAACAGCCATGTCAGTTATAGAGATATACTGCCAAAGCAGTCTTGCAGAAAACCCCATCTCAGCAGTGGGCACTGACTAGGGGTGGATGGGTTTAACGCTTTCCATTTTCCCCCAGATTTGGGGTAAGTATTCCTAGTGAGGTTGTGCTGACCATTCAGCAAGTTCTGATGGCACTAATTATAAGGAATATGTGGATGTAGTTTCTCACGTTACATTTGATCTTGGAGAGTCTTGCCTCTTCCTGTTTGGTGTGTGTTTTTTGTTGTTGTTGAAGAAGTTGTGATGCATTGGACTATGTACAGAAATCATGGTACACACACACAGAGGTGCCATGAAATGTATGAATGACATTGAAATGACTAAAAAACACACCAGACAAAATTCACCATGCTAGAGCTTCTGGGTAGAATGTAAAATGGTGATTGAAGGGAGGGAAAATTCAGAGGCACATGAAACTGTCAGTGATGTAAGTAGTGGTAAATGAATGTGTCAGGTATAGTCCACATACCAGCCTGTAAAACATTATTCAAAGACCAGTGACAAAAAAAGAAGTTAGGGATGCTGTGATATGCAGAATCTAGTTGGAGGAAACACAAAAGAGTGCATGGCACAGTCAGACTCATCCAAACAAAATATGTGAGGTGAATGAGGTGGCAAACCCATCCAGTTAAAAGTGGAATGGGACAATTCCCAAGTGGGTTAGGTCTACCATGTAAAATAGGCAATGGTAGTTTCCACAAAAAGGGAAAGTCAGAGTAAGATAGCAGTAGGTAGCCTGTACTGTACATAAAAGATAATTGAGATTGAAACAATCATATACTAAGGAAATAGAGAAGTGGGAGAAAATATCCAATCACCCTCCTGAGCAGCTCATGTTTTTAAAGGAAAGAGCAATTTAGAAATAGCATCAATTAGTCCTGATGACAGAGAGTACAAGAGGTATCCAATATGTAAATGTCTGAAAGACAATTGCCACAAGTAAAGAAAATAAGAAAATATGTGTTAAGAGACAAGTGATACAAGCAGCAGGAGGTCAAAGGCTCAAAGGGGTGTGGGTGTAAGAGTCTGAAGAACCACATAAATGTCCCAATCAGGAAGGGGGACTGGACAAGGGGGGAGATTAATAAAGAAGGCTGTAAAGTGGTCTGTGAGAACAGGCAAAAGGAAGGAATTATCTCCTCTAAAGAGGTGGAAAGTTGTGGCCAATGCTGCTCAGTAATCAAGTCAGGCAGTGTTGAAATGCCAGGTAAAAAAGGAGGTAAGAGAACCCAAACAAATAGAGCATTGGAGACACCAGTAACTGTGGACAGCACATTTACATTGATAGAGGGAAGAAGTAGAAGGCCCATAAGAATGTGAGAGAAAATTGCCTACTCTGTAGGAAAATCCCATATCTCTCACTAGAGAATGGACAAATCCCATACATGAAGATGTAAGTGTGACAATCTGTCATGAAAAATGGATGATAGATTGACAGGGGAGGAACCTCTAAAGACAGAGAGGTTCCCTGGTTGACAAGTGAAGTAGAAGGAGGAGCAACCAGAAAATCTTGGTAAGCTGTCTCAAATAATAGAGGGTACTTGAGGAAGAAGATGAAGAAAAGGGTAGTTATAAAAGAGAAGATTGAACTAATCCTGGCTCAGACCATTGATAGCCAGAGTGTTTGAGTGCAGGATGAGCAACAAAAAAGAAGGGAAGTTTGGAATTGAAGGGAGTCATAAATGTATTGACCTGACAGGGTCTAAAATGGGAACAAATCCAACAGAAAAACAAAAGATTCAAAGATCACTCTATGAGATAGATTTTGTTCAGACAAGACAAGCAATCCACTACCAGAAGGAAGTTCAGAGTGAGAAAGCACAAGTCCCAAGAGTGGGTGCCTCCTTGGTTTGTGTAAGAAACAATCGTAGAGCTGTTTGAGTGGATCATTACAAGATGATTGGACAGCCATGATTGAAGAGTTGACAAGCTGCAGTCACCTCTGGAATGTTGATGTGTAGCAAACACATTTCCTGCAACCAGAACATAAAGGAGTGATTGCATCGAATACTTCCTCCAACTGGAAAGAGAGGCATAGGTGTAAAGATGCAATTCAGGTCAAGGAAGGTGATATACTATGGGTCATGTTGGAGTTATCAAGCCACCACAATAGAGAAGAGGAAGGTAGAGACACGAGGGCATATCCCTCAAAGTACATTGTATGTGATGCATGTGTGCACAACTGAGAGGGATCAGGGCTTCTATGGAAGCAAGAGTCTCCAAAACAAAGAGAACCTCTCGTGAAGGAAAAAATCAGAGAGAAGTACTCTGCAAAACAAAGTTTCAAGGTGCAAGTGAAAAACCCAAAATTAATGAGAAGGTCAAGTTTACTTTTATTCCTGGAGCAAGACTAGGCAAATAAGTTCCAAGACAACCATATTAGTAATGTTGTTTATGAATAAAAATACTAAGACTGAATATCATGCTGCATAGATAAAATAGGGGAACTCACTACTTGCATAAACAACTGCAATCATGCACCTTCTCACATTTTTTAACATAAACATTCATTTCACAAAATCTTTAAGAAAAATAACTGCAAAAGAAAATTCAAGGAAACCTTATTAATAAAAAATAAAAATAATTATATGTAAACAAATATCATGGTTCCCCACTATATTTGTTCACCAATGCTATTTTAGCTACTATATGATTGGTTCACTTAAACATTCAAATTTTCAAATATGATTCTCCTACACTTATTCGTAAACTGTACTTGATGATAACAAGTAAAGTTGTTAAAACGTCAGTGTTTCCCGACCTTTTCCAGTCCAAGGTACATTTAATAAAAATGTTGTGTGGCACCCTTCACCCTCCCACAGAATTTTATGAAAACTCAGTTCAACACATGACTCTAACTAGTACATGAACTTTAAAGACATTAGAGCACTGTGTGATGTCATCTCATGGCTGACACTGGTAGAGCAACAAGACAGAATACACTTTGGTACTGTACACAGTGCTAAGTTATATAAATGATGCATTTAATTTCTTCATTTTTCTCAAGTATGACTTTTCCAAAATTCCACAGTATACTTGTTCGTGACTCAAAGCACACAGTTAGAAAACACTGGTATAGATGTTTAATTTCCATAAAATTCCAGATTCCAGTAGAGTACAACCCCATTATGATTGCAAGTTGCTTCTAAGATTTTTCAAAGTTTTAAGGCTATGTGTTTGATCTTTTCAACTCAAAATGTGTTGGATATTGAAGGTATTTTGTACATATTTTTTGTACTTGTAAGTAGGACATAGTTTTGGGTCTGAGGTTTCTGTGAGACTGAGAAGAGTTGATTGATGATTGTTTTGAAAACATAAATTAAAATTCCTAGCACAAAGAATAATTTTCTATGCCAAATTTCAAGTCAGTATTCTGAGTGTTGTTTTACTTTTGTATGTCATCTACATATTGATCAGTGGGATTATTTAATCTTCCTTTCAAAGATAGGCAAAAAAACAAAACATGAAACAATATTCATACTTCATAGAGCCAAAATATGGCTACTTATCTAAGTCTTAAGGAAAGGTCTTAAGTAGTCAGTTTCTCAAAGAATTGTTCTTTAACTATAAATTGATTTTATACATGAGAGGTTTGTGCTATTTTAGAAGTAACTTAAATCTATTTCATCTTTGATCTTATCAGAAAATGAGATTTAAAAGAAAAAATAAGTATATTTTGTATAAAAAGTTAAAATGTGTTTTAATGTTCTTGAGAAAGTACTGTATGATATCAAATTTGCAATAAGCTTGCATGTAAAAATAGCATTCCTACAAACTGTATCATTAAAGTTCTTACATAAAGGCAAAATAAAATGGTGCTCCAGTCTGTCTTTAATATGAATTAGTTTAATTTTCTGGTTTGTAAAGGATGTATAGATATATACAAGGCAACTAATATACATATTTACATGTATTTTTCAGAAATGTTGCTAGGTATAAATATACCCATGAAGTTTTGAGAAAAAAAGAGTCAGTGTTCAAAGGAAAAGTTATTCATCGACACAGAAGAATTTCTGTTATCTTAAGAAATGAGCCTTCAGGAGAATCTACTACATAATGTTTTGTTTTGTTTGTTAAGCTAAAAGTAGGATTTATTGCAAACTTTTAACTTGTCATAGATTAAAATCTGGTACCTGAAGTGTTAACTGCAGTGGAAACCATGGTTCTGCTATTTTTTTTAAACTGGAGTTTTCTGTAGTCCTTGTTGATAGAGTTTGTGCTAATTGTAAGGAAAAAATACAAAAATACTTGTTATTATGATGTGGTAGCTATTAAATAAGTGAGAATTATGTTACATAAATATTTTGTCTCCCTTTTATTTAGTTATTGGATTTCATATTTACTTGTATACATGATACAGCATCAGTGACAAGATCACCATTAAAGAAAAGATTTCTCTGATCATTACTTGTATGGCTTATCAGTAACCATTAGCTATTTTTTAATACTAGGTATAAATACAACTTTTTAGTGTAAATATAATTATATTTTCTTTAAAGAAAGTACTTATCTGTAAGTATGTGGCTGCTGTGTAGAAATATAGTTTGTATACAAAGTTCAGCTGAATTACTGCACAGTTTATTGAGATTCAATAAAATTAGAATCCTGACCTGTCTCTATCATTACTGTGTTACACATCATTAATGAGTTTTACGTAAGTCATGATTTATAGTAAAACAGTGTTGGCTTATTAATAGTCATTAGTTAAGAATTATGAGAAAATATGAGAATAAAAATTTACTTATTTATAAGTGATATACATTTCTATTAAATATTAGTTATTGTGGGAATGTCCTGACCAGTGTTTGATTGTTAACCAGAAATTCAGTTTATTTGCATACCTACTCATGAAGGGTGAGCTGAATTAACATAAATTTTAATATTTGTTTCCTCTTTAACCTTTATCTGGTTTTTTTAACAAGATTTGTTTTAACATCATCTTGAATATGTATTTGAAGAGTAATTGTGAAAATCATCAATGAATATCAAACTCACTGAGAAAATATTAAATATATGTCAGAAATGAATGGTTCTTCAACTTTTTGTATTCAAGATGTTCCTCCTCCTTCAAACATAGTCTTCAGATTTTTATATAAGGAGAAATATCCTGGATGTCACTGCCTTTGTTCTGATGACATCATTGATCCTTGTGCAATTGTTGTATTCTCTTGAAACTCTGTCCCATTTCCAAATATTGACATAACACGTGGATAAACCATCGAGGCTTTATTTCTTTGAAAGTAACAACTACCCTATTTATAACTATAGAGTATAGTCAACTTGTTTATTTCACTTGACCTAATTCAATTAGTATATGTTCATTATTTAAAAAAAAGATAATTTTATAAGCTTTTCAAACTTTACCTTTCAAAATATTGCATTTATTAATGATTCTACTTTCATGCATATTTATTACTTAATTAAATTCTATAATCTAATTCTCATTTCATTCCTTTCTCCTTTTCAGAAAATTTTTTATTTAAAAATTTGAAATGAAATCATATTTTACAGTCAGCATTTAACCAGTTATTATAAATCCATATAACATCTTCCATTTATGAAATCTTATAAGATACTATCAGTATCATGTATATATATATCTCAAACATTAATCAGTATTGACAATATTCAAACAATAATTAATCCAACATAATCAGTAATACTAAAATCAGCAGAAAAAATGGTACCCAATTCAACTTAAAGAATGGAGGATTCCTCCTGACTGGGAAAAGTTTTCATTGTCTCTGGATGAACATTATGTAGTTGCTCATAACTGAGCCTAAATATTTTTTGTGATATATGTACTGTTATGAATTATCTTTCTTTGTCAGTTAGTTAATCTAAATCAGTTTTTAGTTTTCCTCTAACAAAGGAAGCTATTTCCTATTTTCTGTTGCTAAATCATACAGACCAATTATCCCAGTAACATCCAAATAAGTTGGAACTGCTCTTTACTCACTCATTGGTAACTTCCAATTCATCAATATTGGAAGTTTTTGTTTAAAGTAGAGTAACAATACATGTATAAATATATGACTGCTACTACTTGTACAAAGTACAAGATTCCTAGAATTAAATTCACAGTTTTTTATGTGTTGTCCATTTCTCTTTTTGCACTGTTTCTAAATCTTTTAAGTATTGTTTAAATGCAGTGATTGTTAACCTGAGCATCTAATGGAGCAAGTCTTGTTTTTCTGGCTTTTTTTATCAAATCATTTATTTTCATTTGTTAAAATACTTTGTAGCTGTGTGACCTTGAGATTTATCTGATTGTTTATATATTGCATTGTACTATGAAAGTTTGACAGTGAACTAAAATTTTGACCATGTGCTGAGTAATTTTTATGTGAATGAATATAACCCATGTCTTTAGTTTTTATATCTCTTATAATTATTTTGTTAAGTCATGTTTAGGACAAACTACTCAGTTTGTTCTTGACATTGAACAACAATATATTTGAAGTCCTTGTTCTAAGAAAATAAAAAGGGTGAGATATTATCATGCATTTTTTGCATAATTCTGATATTTCATTTTTTAATCTGGCAAATAACATGTAAGTACTAGTTAATGTTAGAACTGAAAGTACTCTTGTATTAATTGTGAAATTGGTCTTTTCAATAAAATTTGCTGTTTTAAAGGTAATTTCAGTAATGATCCTTAAAGTTTCTTCTACTGTGATAATTTGAACACCTGTCCAAGTATAATACATAAATATTTGTTCACCGTGTGTCAGAATGATGAACTACAAATGTGCAGTTGAATCTACAATCTATATTGTAGATTGTATTTGATTCACTGTTTCAATGATACAAAGTAAGGAATTACTCCCTACCTGCAATGACACTTAATACCTGTACTGCTCTATTAAATTATGTTTTGTATTTTGCTATAGTAAAAATAATCTTTTTTGATGACGGGGAACCCACTTTGAGACTAATAATGGTTGGAGACTGCTTGAATGGGTAATGAAGAAAAACTTTAATACAAGTTTAACATAACAGCAACTGATGCCTGATGATGACAAAACCTTGTCGAAACATTGTACATTTGCTGTTATGTTAAACTTGTATTAAAGTTTTTCTTCATTACCCATTCAAGCAGTCTCCAACCATTATTAGTCTCAAAGTGGGTTCCCCGTCATCAAAAAAGATTATTTTTAC
>NW_013670252.1:62160-64455 GCF_000517525.1 Limulus polyphemus
GTAAAAATAATCTTTTTTGATGACGGGGAACCCACTTTGAGACTAATAATGGTTGGAGACTGCTTGAATGGGTAATGAAGAAAAACTTTAATACAAGTTTAACATAACAGCAAATGTACAATGTTTCGACAAGGTTTTGTCATCATCAGGCATCATTTGCTGTTATGTTAAACTTGTATTAAAGTTTTTCTTCATTACCCATTCAAGCCGTCTCCAACCATTATTAAAACTAATCTTTGTTAACTACTATTTCTGCATTAGCCTTATCTATATCAGAACTTCTTTTTTCCATTCTGGTCATTTCCTTGGAGATGTTTATCAGGATTGGGTTACAAAATTTATTTCTTCATTATGTGTTTTAAAAGTATTATTTATTGCATTCATTATAGTTTCATGTTAATCAAGTAAATGTGACATGTTATTCTGTCTCTGGAATTCTACATTTTCTATCAATTTCTTTATTATCATCCAGCAATGAAATCCCAAATAGAAATGCTAATATTTTTAATCCTATATCAATTAGTCCTCTTTTTCCTCCTTTGTTATTTATGGTTAATGGTACACTACCCTTTACATTATTTATGTCTTTTAAATGTTCTTTTAGTTCTTCTACATATATATATATATCTGCTAATCCCCAAAAAAGTTCTTGTAATCCTGTTGTACTAATCTTAATATTTGTAACATATATTATTATGTCAGGGAACCTTTCCCATTGTCATTGTCAATTTAAAGGAGGCTGAAGCAGGTGATCTTGTTAGTGTTGATTTAAATTTTATTACTTATATCTGTAATTTTATCTCCTAAAATAAAATTTCCTTGCTCAACAAATACCAATTCTGCTTTATCAAGAATTGGCTGAATACTTAGATAACTTTCTAGTTGTTCAATCATCATCATCAGTAGTACTATATTTTTACTTGGTTACTTAAATTAGAAACTTAGCTACTCTCTCAAGTATTAATTCAGTTTGTTTCTTAAATAAACTTTAATTTTTAGCCATATAAGCTAATATTTTATTGAATGTGTTAAGTAATTCCCTTGGATCTATGGCAAATACATTTTATTTACTTGATCTCTTGTTCATGTGATACTTCAGACAGCTGGGTTAAAACTAACTCTTCTAGTTGATGTGTTTTTTTATCCAGGACTGATCTTCTATGGGGCCTTTTGATCTGGTGTAGGCTGGCCAGATGTCCTGCTTTTGAGCAGTCTGTCTTCTATCCTGCGCCATCTCAAGCAGGACGTTAATTTTTCCTTCTTTTTGGGGCCTGTCTAAAAAGAATTATATAAATTACTATGCGTATACTAAAACAGCGGGAAGTGAAGGCCACAATAACAATTGACGTATTTTTATTATAATTTTATATAGTTGCCATTGGCAACACTAAGCGCGGAGTCATAGTGTACGTGTACAAGACGAGTCAAGCTATCAATTAAGTACACGTCAGAGTCTGAGACAGTCAGTCTGCCGAAGGCCACAGTTGACAGTGGTTGCCTTTATTTCTTGTTTTAATTAAGCCCCTAAAGAAATGTCGAAAAGAAAGACTACATTTAACCATGAATGGGCCAAAGAATTTGGATTTATTGCTAAAAGCAGAAAAGGTGACTTTCATGCATTACGTACACTATGCCGTTGTGATGTGGATATTAGTGGCACGGGAAAAAATGCAGTTGAATAGCACGCTGCCACAGATAAACATAAAGTTAACACTCATAGTGCTGGTACATCATCACTGTTATAATTTTTCTCCCCAGCTCGATCATCTCAAGATGACAAAATAATGGCTGCAGAACTGTGTAAAGTGTATCATGCTGTGAAGCATCATCAGTCATACAAAATTGTTGATTGTGGAGTAAAGATTGACAAAGAAATATATAGTGACTCATTGATAGTGAAGGGAAGACTACAACAAAAGCTCTATGTGAAAATATTCTAGCACCGTATTCTGTACAAACACATGTGGAGTACATCAAAGAACATGGTTTGCCCTTTTCAATAGCAACTGATGCTTCAAACAAAGGTGCAACAAAGTGTTTCCCAATACTTCGGAGATACTTTCATTTTGAGAAGGGAGTGCACCATGTGTTACTTGACTTTTATAGCAATAACAATGAATCATCAGAGGCCATAACAAATCAGCTACTATCTAAACTAGAGACGTCAGGTCTGGATCTGAATAAAGTGTCTGCATACACTGCTGACAATGCAAGTGTAAACTATGGAAAACACAACAGTGTTTATCAAAAACTAAAATGGCTCAAAAGAACATTATTGCTGCAAACTATCTGGCT
>NW_013670252.1:64674-71938 GCF_000517525.1 Limulus polyphemus
ACCATATTCTGTACAAACACATGTGGAGTACATCAAAGAACATGGTTTGCCTTTTTTCAATAGCAACTGATGCTTCCAACAAAGGTGCAACAAAATGTTTCCCAATACTTCTGAGATACTTTCATTTTGAGAAGGGAGTGCACCATGTGTTACTTGACTTTTACAGCGATAACAATGAATCATCAGAGGCCATAACATATCAGCTACTATCTAAACTAGAGACGTCAGGTCTGGATCTGAATAAAGTGTCTGCATACACTGCTGACAATGCAAGTGTAAACTATGGAAAACACAACAGTGTTTATCAAAAACTAAAATGGCTCAAAAGAACATTATTGCTGCAAACTATCTGGCTCATATTTGGCACAATGCAACAAGATTTGCTACAGCAAAACTGGAAATTGATGTTGAAAATATTGTGCTCAAAGTGTATAACCATTTCAGCATCTCAGCTAAAAGAACAGCACAGTTAAAGGAATTCTGTGAATTTGTGGAGGTTGATGGTTGCAGTCTGTTGTGACGAGATGACTTTCTCTTTTGCCAGCTATTGACAGAATACTTAAGTGCTGGGAAGTTCTAAAAAGTTATTTCCAGAGCTTAGGTGAGGAGGAGTGCCCCAATGTACTATGGAAGTGCTTTGGAGATGAAGGAAATGCCTGTGAATCATCAGAGATCTATTTCTTCTTCCTCAGTCACACTCTTAAATTGTCCTCAGACACTATTGAAGCACTAGAAGACAAGACCTTCAGCATAACTTCAGTATTTAAGCTAATGTCTGAACTGAAAAGCAAACTTGAGAGAAGAGTAAAAGACTGTTTTTTGGCTTTGCAGTAAACACCAAGCTTGGCCAGCTTACCCCAAAGGTCTCTAAAAAATGTGAAACAGACTTCATTATTTTGTATGAAAGAGCCATATAGTACTTAAGTAACATGTATGACTTCTCTGAAAGCAGCTTTCATAACAATGTTTCAAAATTGAGCCTAACAAGTGCCATACCTTTCAGAGAATTCTGTATGCAGTCAAGCCCTGTAATCTTCAAGATATTGATATGAATGAATTATATGAAGAGTATGGGATTGTGCAGGCAATTATCAATACACCTGAGATGGTAGATAGCCACAGTGAGGAATGCTATCTCAAGCTGTTCAGTAAATCTGAGGTCCCTTTCACAAATCTGAAGAAGGTGAGTGCTTATATCTTCTCTATTCCATGCAGCAATGCCCACACAGAACGTGTTTTTTCAATGATGACCTCAGCTTGGAGAAACGAGAGAAACCGTCTGCAAGTGAACTCAGTCAAAGCAGAACTCCCAATCTGTAACAACTTCTCAGAAGAGTGCCCAGCCATGTACCAAAAGTTCCTGGCCAACAGAAAACTCTTGGAGATGGCAAGTAAAGGGCAGAAATACAAAAAATAGACATCCATGGTAAATAGGCTACTTACTTTAGTTTGTGAAGAAAGTGATGAATCTATACGTTGTTTATTTCTATGTCTGCTTTATGTATAGATTCATCACTTTCCGTTTTGTTTATTTCTATGTCTGCTTTGTGTATCCTATTCATAGGGCTTATATGTTATCTTTATTTTCTTTAGTTCTTTGAACTTACTGTGTATTCTTGCCAAATAAGTTCTTGACCTCAACATTTATGGGAGGTATTTGTTTAGTCATTCTAAAGAGTCTTTTTTCATAACTTTGACAGTTTTTTCTTTGTTGCGTTTCTTAACTGTGGGAGTGTGTAGTAGTATCTTATTGTTTATTCTTATGTGTTGTATTTTAACTGTCATATTTGTATGGTTCTCTCTTCCTTTAGCAACACGTTTTTATTTGCCAAATCAAATACCATTTGCATTCATTGAATTAAAGCAGCTTTATAGTTAACATAGAATAACATAGTTAACAAGTGCCACTATTTCTTGCATGGGTAGCATCACATCTCATCCCTTTAATCAGAAAAAGGGACTTTCCTGTGTTGAATCATTATCTCTGCTTTTGTTTATTTGTAATTAATTAGTAATAATGGGATTTGTCACACATTTTCTGATCTCTATCTCAGTATTGTGATACCATATCAAATAATGTCTTATTAAACCTTTCTACCAATCCATTGGTTGCTGGATGATGTGCTGTGGTTTCTGTTTTCTATATGCCCAATAATTCACACGTCTCTTTCATTAGCTTTGGTGTAAAATCAATACCTCCATCTATTAAATATTGTGCTATTCCATGTCTTGCTACTACCTGATTTACAAAAGTTTTAGCAATTGTTACTTCCTTTTTGCTTTAGGGTATCTTGTAAAATAATCTACACAAACCTATTCAACATAAGAAGTGGTTAAGGTGCGTAATATGTCCATTAGAACAAAATGGCATGGTGCTATTAATATTGACATTCTTTAAATGTAAGTTTGTGTAATAACTAAGAATAGCACAAAGATACTAGCATGATATATGTACTTATTACCTTTCTCCATAGACTTGTTGGTACAATTATCGTAGAATTAGTTCCTTCTAACTTACAGAGTGTATAGATTATATTATACCTGCTATGTTCATTATATTCTACTTTCTTTTTCAGCAATTGTATGTCTTTATCTCTTAATTGTTCCTTTATTACTGTATCTAGATCCCATGTTACTTCCCTTACCTTGTAAACATAATATTTATCTGGTTTTATTGTACTCAAAATATCTGCATTAGAAAGTTTCCTGCTAGGTCTGTACACAACTTTAAAATGAAAGTTTTGTAACAATAAGACCATCATGCTTAGCTGGGTAATGGTTCTTTCAAAGTCATCAACCACCTTAATGGAGCAAGATCTGTAATAATAGTAAATTTTCTGCCATATATATAACATAAAGGAGGTAAATTGCAAGATAAATCTTTGGTAGAAACCTATGAATCGAAGAAATGCTCTAACATCTTTAATCCTTTGAATATGGTATGAATTAAAGTGTATTTCACAACCTTTACATTCAAAATCTAATTAAACAACTTTATGATCAATGTATTTCAATAAACTTGGCATCAAAATGTAGTTTATGTTTGAAAATTCTTAGTATGAAATTCACCTTTCACTCAGACTGACTCAGTAAAGGCTTTGTAAGTTCACAGACAAATCTTCAGTAAAAATATTTTATTATAAAATCTGACTTTTTGTGTACAACAGACTTGTAATGTTTACTAAAAGCTTGTCAAATTTTGTGAAAAGAAACTATGTTCAAATTATAATTGTTATAGTTTCATGGTTACATGATCAGTCAAATTAGTGAGCCCATGTATGGAGAGTTAACATACTTGGACAATGAATAGTTTCAGCATACTTCCAGTTTCTTGGGGTTGGATTTTATAGCTTTTACTCTAAATAGTCAACTTCTGTTCTAATGAATTGACATTTCAATGATTTCAACTTTTTTGCATTACACAGCTTATTAGAGATTCCTCACTCTTTTGCCCTGACATTGAAGTCAACATTGGCAATGGTCCTGTCTCCTAAGAGACCTGTAACACTATGCTTGATGTCATACTTTATAAGAATGCCTTGTCCATTGCATGTTTTTCCTGCCAGATTATAATAGATACTGATCTAATTACCTCCTTTTTCTCCTTGCCACAACTCACCTCTTTCCTCCTCTTCTACATTTTCCCTTTCCAATAGCCACTGAGGATGATATCCAGCTCAGAGTATGATCTCCATAGCTCCAGCGATGATCCTTTGTAATTGATTGATTATCCATGGTATATTTTATAGAATGGGGGAATGTACAGTCATCTTTACAAGATCTCCAAATCAGGGAAGAAGCAAGGGTCTCCATCCATCAGCATGGCACTGGCCCACCTGTATAACAGATTGCCTCACTAGGAACTGCACACTCTGCAGCCATTCAGCCTCTCAGCACAAAGGTCACCTTAGGCTTGGGGAATTTTGCCCACATTGTCTCTCATATCCCATAGGTGAGTAACTGTGCCATTTGACCCATGGTAGGGGGTTTTGAAATCAGAGATATTTTTTTCCTAGATTGTGTATCCATTCTGCCTATCACTGCAGGGAGATAGCTGCTCAGGGTGTATCCCCATCAGAGATGCTTTGAGGAGGTAGATAACAGATCTTATTTGTGGAGAAGCTTTAACCCAGTAACGTTGACTTACAGAATTTGTGATACTTTTGCTTTATGGCTATCTGGTCATTGGATACAGTGCTCATGCATCACATGACCCTGTTGCATAGACAACTCCTCCCTGGATATTGTGTAATGGATACATATCTTTTATTATTGTTTTTGAACTAACACATGGTGCAGCATATGGATTACTACTACCCTCAATAATATCTTGATCTAGCATCTCATTTACATGTGTTTTAAATTCTATCCTGTGTCTCTGAGCTGTGGATGTCTTATTTTCTAATATGTACATCATGTAGGCTCATCTCTACAAAATGTATGTATGTATTTATATAGTAATAAATAGGAAACAAAATTAAAATGTTAATGGAAAGTAGGGATCATTGGTTATTTGTAGAATTATTATATGAAGTATCCAAAACAAAATAAATCCTGCAATAGAAAGTACACAAACAAGTAAAGTGTTACTATTTGGATAGATTTTAAAATGATTTTCAATCCATACCTTTTTCCTTATCATTCCTTTATGCCCAAAACTTTTATTTGCTCAAAAGGATAATTCTGCATTCACACCCATTTCCCTTCCTTCCATATCCCACCCTTATGACCATTCCAATCCTCACCTTGTCCTTTGCCTGGTCTGGGCTCTCTAATGGTATACAGCATGCACTACTCCCTACCATGGTTCCTCTATCTGTTTGTATATTCCTTGAAATCCTAACTTCTTCCGTGATCTTTCTCCCTTTTCCCTTACAGGTTGGATTCGCCAGTTGATTTACATGGCGTTTTCCTACTTTTCTCCTCATGATTGTCGTCTTTTTCATGTTTCTTCTCATCAGATCCATCGTTTACCATGTCCCTGGCTGCACATTTCCTCTCTTCCCTTGGAGGACATCATTAGTGCCAGTTTGTGGACCACTCTGCATACTTTGACATCTCCTTGTCTTGCATTTCCCTGTGAGTGGTAAGTACTCCATTTATTTTGCTTTGCAGGGATCCTTCTTGTATACTTGGACCCCACTCTGTGGCAAGTGTTGTCTTAAATCCACACTGTAAGACTGGTGCTCATAGGAAGTATCAGATGATCCATGGCATTGAGGCTCTTCCTACTGCAGACCTGATGTACCATTCCACTTGCTGTTGGGTGTTGATTGATCAACTCTGTCAATGTGATCTCTCTTTTTCCAAATACAATATCATACCACAATAATCTGGTAATATTACACCCATTGTTGAGATGAGGTGTTCCATGAGACTGCTAGTAGGTACATCTCATGGTCTTTTGCTTCATAAATATATTTGTCCCAGACTGTACACTCATGGACTAACATAAGCAGACATGGATTACTGCCAGTCGTGACTTTTAAAGCTCTTACTACTATGGACCTGATGTACAATTCCAGATATCGTCAGGAGTCATTTGATAAACTTCATCAACGTGATTGCTCTGCTTTTCAAAATAGGGTATTGTAGTCACCCATTGCACTGTCTCTGGTGCTGCAGTCCTCCTGGCTCTCCAATGCACTTTTTCCCTCCTCCTAGTGGAGTACGAGAGTCCTTGCCACTTACCAGTTTCTAGCCACAGGGTGGTGGTCCATGGGGGTCTGTCCTCCTGAATATACACAATACCACTGAGTGGAGAGTAGGGTGGTGGCATTCTGCCATTGTAGATGCAGTGGTGTCCTTCCTACTGTGGACCTGATGTTCAATATGTATTAGTTTGATAAATAGGTATATGTCATTTAGGTTTTAATTTTATATTTTAATTAATTGTATATTATTTTTGTTTTAAAATCCATATTTGAAAGGTTTAAAACATTTTTTATATGTTTAAATTTGAAAACTGTTCTATGAAGAGTTAAAAGGTATGTACATATTTCCATTTGTTAATTTTAAACATTTCATTGCACTATATGTTGGTGATAATAACTAGTTAGTGATATAATAGAGGAAATAAATTATAAACATTTACCTTAAAACTCTTTTGATATTCGTTTAGGAGGTTCAAGAGATTATGCAAATAAAATATGAAACTATAAGATATATAGTATTTTCATATTCATAATAGAAATCACCTTGCGGGTGTACTATTCAGAGTGTGAGTGCATATAACTAATTTAAATAAGGAATGTTTTTTTTAAAAATACTAAAAAGAAATCAAAAGGAAATATTTTATTTTTCTGAAACTACATACTTTTAAGGGGTGTTGCAAAATAAATCACACTTTTTTTCTCCCAAGAGCATAACAAAGTAAAATAAGATTTTAATTCAATCAAAAAGGAATTCCAAGTATCAATATCGCTTGATTGGGCCACCATTGTTCTCACGCACGAGTTTTAATTGCAAAAGATTTCAGCAATGCAACAAACATGCCTGTTTTTGTGTCTGTCTTTGTGAGCACATCAATGAGAACACGAATCAAGGTTTCACGTTAGTGTTTCTCACATTCAGGCAAAGTTTCCAACATTTTGTCTGTGCATTGTTCAGCAAAAGCTCCAACTTGAATTCTCAGAGCATGCCTGCGACTAGTTTCTGAGCCATTCCGAAGGCAGCATATGCAATACAAACCTAAGTTCTAGTGGGCACCATGATTCAAAATTCATGAGTAATGAAAATGACGTTTTCTCATGAGTGATGATATTCGCGGTTCTACCAAGTTCGTCATTACTTGGTGGGGGGGGGGGGATTTATTTTGCAACACTTTTTAGGAACATTCTTGTAAGATTTTAAACAATTTCATCCAATAGTTTTATTTTTGGAACAAAATATGATGAGAGCAACATTACTTAATAATAATATTAGTTGCCAGTGGTCATAGGGTTAAAGAGAGCTGAATTGAATTTAAAGTAACTGTATAATTACATTTCTAAGACATTCCCCAATTTTAACTCACAATATTTCAACAAATGACAGTAAGAAAAAAGAAACCACCATATCATAACACTGTTTCATAGATTATGCCCTTCGTGGATAAACCACCATATCATAACACTGTTTCATAGATTATGCCCTTCGTGGATAAACCACCATATCATAACACTGTTTCATAGATTATGCCCTTCGTGGATAAACCACCATATCATAACACTGTTTCATAGATTATGCCCTTCGTGGATAAACCACCATATCATAACACTGTTTC
>NW_013670252.1:72823-74168 GCF_000517525.1 Limulus polyphemus
ACACTGTTTCACCATATCATACACTGTTTCATAGATTATGCCCTTCGTGGATAAACCTTTAACCATTCATCTTTTTCAAGCAATTAGAAGGGATCTGGTTTGAATATCCACATCATACAAAAACCTAGTAAAAAACTGGAAGATATACTTACTTGTTCAGCCTTGAATAACGATAAGAACAATCAGAGAGATTGCATACCTTCACTTTTCTGCTCCTTTTCAAGATTGCATGAGTTTATATTGAATAACATAACCTTCGAAAACTCAGAAAATTCTTCTTAGAATGATCTAACATCTGGGTAAATTTTTGTAATGTGATGAAGGGTCTCAACCTTAATGTGCCAATGAAATTTGGTACAAATTCAATCACACTTTGCAGACTTATTAACCAAAATCTGCAAAAGTGCCGTATCTCCCCCATTATAAAAAAATAATTCAAAGTGAACAAGGATTCAGATTTGGGTCCTATAATGACTTCTTATCATGTGTAAAATGTTTGCGTACATTGACCTATTAATTTTCGAGATACACGCAAGGAAACACAGGCACACACACACAAACCTGATTATTTTTTGGACAATTACAGATGTAATTTTTTAGTATTTCTAAAGATTGTTGATACAAAATTACCATATCTAACGTTAACTTCAGCGATAGATTTGCCTACTGAATATCTTAAGAGAATTATAAACATAAAGAATACATAGGCTGTCAACCACATAACAGGTGAAAAGTGAAACATATTTGAGGATGGGGTTTGTAATTAATTTTAAATAAAGGTATTTTCAATTGTACTTGAATTTTTATTACAGAAAACATAGTTAAAATGTTAATTTGTTGTACATTTAAAATATCTAGTACGTACAAAGGTATGTACAAAGACTTTGATATCAAGGATTTTCGTGTAAAATTATGTTTTCTATTCAGGTGATTGACAAAATATTTGTGAATATTTAGATAAGAGAAATTTGTCTAATATTACTTCAATTGAAGTGTCTAAATACCTATTGTTATTTGTTTACATTTTATGGGTGAATATTATTGAGTTATTAAGGATAAACCCATAAGTACAATTAAAGTGTTTTCAAGCCTAATTGTTGCCTACAATTCTTTTTCAAATTTTAGGACCATATTCCTATGTTACAGTCAACCTTTTTTTTATTTTTCTATATTCCTGTAAACTCCTCGCCAACAGAAGTTGTTGTTGCAGTTACTTGTAGCAGGTTGGTTTTACGGGGTGGAGTTGCTAGCCCCGCGCCCAACCCTCCTTTCTCATCCTGGACTTGGGACCAGGCAAAGGTGGAGGTTGGAATGTTTGGTGCGACGGGGATTCGAACCCGCGACC
>NW_013670252.1:74807-82036 GCF_000517525.1 Limulus polyphemus
TACAGTCAACCTTAGTAGTTTACAAATTTACTTGTTCATGCTGTTAGCAAGGTTATACTTGCTTTTCGAAAAGGAAACTAATAACATGCATAAACGTTCACTCAATTTCAGATCACCCATCAAATCTAGTATAGTTGAACATGCCCTAGGAGATTGTGGCGTAGTCATCACATTTAGTATTTATAAGATTATAGCTAGGGTTAATGATGAATGAAGCATCCATATAAAGCAGTCTTCTGATTCACAGCCTAAGGCCTGAGATCTATGTCATTGAGTCAGCACATAGATTAATTTTAAGGCTATAAAATGTACAATTTGTTGCAGATTGTATTGGAGTGAGCATGTGGGCTGTTAGAGAGTGCATATTACAAGTTAGCTGTGCACTGCTGGACCAAAATTTAGAGCAGGGGATTATATTCTGGCCCAGGAAACGAAAATATACTATTATAATTGAAGTATTTTAGAGAATTTGTGGTTTTCCAGGTTGGCAAAATTTATATTTAAACCAAATACTATCATAAATATGCATTAAAATAGTTAAAAACAGCTGAAACCAAAACATGCAAAATAAATAAAACCAACATTGTGACAGTTTTTAATTTGTTTTTTATGTTTTAGCTGTTTTTAACCTAACCATACCATGCTTGAAACTAATAATTTTAAATAATAACTTTTACTGTTTAATTAGCTTATGCTTATTTATACAAACTTTGATCTCATCAATATGATCATTTTATTGTCTAACCCTTAATGAGAAATGTCTACATTTTGAAATTATTTTATATCTTTTTTTTTTCCTTTCAGAATTTTAGGTGCAATAGATGGTACCAACCTCTAAATCAAAGCTCCAATAGTATCTCCATCAACCTACATTAACATAAAAACTGTTGTTCTATACTACTGCAATCTGTTTGCTATAGTTGTATAATGTTCACTCACTGTTAAGCTGGAAAAGCTTAATCAATTCATGATGCCCATCTTTATTGACAATCAGGTCTTTATCGTGCTATTGAAATAAATCCAACAATGATGTTTCCAGTGGATAGTGATCTTGTATGAGATCCAGTATATCTATTGGAATATCACTTACTCATCCCATTCAAAGACAATGACAACTTAGGAAACAAAGAAAGAAAGTATAACTATAAACTGTCATTAGCACTCTTTTACCATTGAAAGAGCATTTGCCTTACTTGGAATATTTTGTCATTTGAAATATTTAGATATTACACAATTAGATAAGATTATCATCATTGTGGCATGTTGTATAATGCATAATATTTGCACTGAAGAAACTGATTATATATGTGAGAACAATCATGCAATGAAGGTAAAAAAATGTGGCTCTTACAATGAACAAAAACAACTGCAAGAAATATGTAACAACAAAGGTGTAATAGATATTAAATAGCAAATTTATTTGGCAAAGACAAAACTGTTTATTTAAACAATAAAATAACCAATATCAACTATAAGAACTTCAACTTAAATATTTTAAAATTTATCTGTTAATTTTTCCATAAGACTGAGAAATCAATCTTGGTTTCTCATTTTTTCCCCTGTTTCTTCTTTCCCTTGAATATTTTTTTATTTTTCTTAATGAATCCTCCAAATATTTCAAAATCATATTTAGTATTTACTTTAAATCATTGGTTTAATTCTAAAAATGATGCAGAATTGGTTTGTAAAAAAAAGGTTAATTATTATATACATTATCAGGAAATAAAAAAATAAATACAGTAATTCACACTTATGTGAAATATAATGCATTTCTTCACATTTTAGTAATACTTTCTACTCAAAATACACATTTTTATTACATGTTATTCATCATATGTAGATTACTATTGAAAATATTGTTTAAGGGTTTTATGACTTTTGATCAAGAAAACTTTTTTTTCAGATTATCTTAAAGAAATCTACAGATTAATTATAAAGTAATTGAGTTTTGGAAAGCACACAAGTATTTAGTTTGAAAAATAGAATTTGAAAACCAATACAACTTTTACACTTAACAAGGTTATATGATTTCAAGGACTTAAAATCCGTTTTTGTCTCTTGAGTCTTTCTAACTTAGTTTTTTCTATATCTTTAGATAATTATTTTCAGTATTGTTTTTGATTGTATTAAATTTGATTTATTACCATCAATTAATCTTATCCTGCTATATATGTGCTTAAATTTACATGAAATGGGTTTTGTTTATTTCAGACCAAAACTACTTCAAATAAAATATAAAAATTTACCTATTTTACTTCATTGCATTTGATTGAAAAGCATTGTTCAAATCTTCCACCAAACTAATAAGTTGGAGGATTGGTTCCCAAACTCATTGGAAACTTGTAGGAAAAGATGTAGCATCATGTTTCTTCCATTCAAAAATATTAGTAATAATAGGCACCTAATATAACAACTTAAAGAGGTTTATCATTAAATATGCAATATCTGATTATATTGATTCAGCCTACACATTACAAATTGATTATTATTTAGAAGCAGTAAACATAGAACTGTATTTATTTTTTTACTCTTCCTACTTCATAATCAAATATTAATAAATCATCAGTTTTTACATGTGGTGTTACTAAAACTACACTTTCATCATATGACATGAAATACATGCAAGTATTTCACATATAAATACTGGATTCTGTCATAACGCTTACTCTGTCCTCACCTACCAAAAACCGATTGTTTTGAGCATGCTCTGGTCACCACATCAATTGTTAAACATTCATGTCATTAACATTAGCTTCAGAGAAGTTGGGCCATGTTTGGAGGAACCTGAGGAATAAATATATTGTGTGTGATTGACATTTCTGTATCATTGTTTCTAAAAACATCTTGACTTAATTTCCCATCAGTTCTTAGATCTACTTTATCACATACAAAGAAGGATGTTCTATCACTAGGGCACCTATTTTTATCACCACCTTATATTTTCTTAGTACTTTAACAGGGTGACTTGTGATGAAGGTTAAAATGCCATTAGAGATTTTTTGCCAAACATTATCTAATAATTTTGGATAACATTTTATTAAATCCATACTCAACAGCGAAAATGTGGGTTCAGTGTCAGCTTACAAATCACAATCTATTGTAACAGGCTGCTCTATCGTGGGAATGAGAAAGCGTCATTTAGGGCAACAAGATACCAATTACAATAGATTTATTTAAAAACCCAGGGTAGGGAGTGGGTACACAAAACAACCAACTTGAGGAAATTTACAAATAAAGCAAGGAATAAATGATACCGAGTCCAATTCTACACCAAAAATGTACACTTTATTAACATAAAGATATGAAGGCTTATAATGAATGAAAAACATCTATTATGTAAAAGTTTACCCTTTCAGTAACTTATATTAGTTCCATAATGTTTCTAACCGTATCAACATTACTTATTTAACTTTAACAACTTTATACATCATATTTTCACCTGGCAATATTATTAGTCAAAGGAGAGTAGCAGGTATAGATAAACTGTCATTTCATGTCTGTATATCTTGGGAACTTAGCTAATAGAACTGGAGCACCTGGAAAGTCTGGAACCCTCTGGATCAACCTCGAGGCCAGGAACAACCCTGATGTTTGGGACAACCACACACTTTGTCCAGAGACATCAATTTTTATATGGTATTGCAACATAATCCATTCAAGCTCATGGGGGTAGACTTTGAGGTGATTGGTCCAGCAATTATAGTGGACTCGTCTCTTTTTAGTGATTGTGCCCAGTGTACCTGTGTATACAATTTCTCATCATGTCTAGTCAGTCTTGAATAAACATCTTTCCAGTCAGATTACAATTGTTGGTACTTTGTGGATACTTTCACATCCGTGAACACATTTGTTTAGACTTAAACAACCGTCAAGCTATAATCATCTTACTTCTCACTAATATGCACATGATGTTTAGTACAATGTAAGTTGTTCCTGACAGGTGTGTTCAACGTTTGCCTTTCATTAGCATTTCACAACTAATATTTTGCAACACTTCCACAAGTCTATAGCTTAGATCATTAAAAACTTAGTTGAAGCATTGTTTATTTTAAAGTGGCAGTTCAGTTCGTGAGAAAGCTTAGTCTAAACATTTGTCTGATATTTTGCAACATGACCATAAGTCTGTAGTTAGCCTGTGTGAAAGTGTAGTTGTGAAGCATTTGTATATTTTAAAGCGCTTAACTATTCCCTTAATTCTTAACCTAACAGTTGGTGGAATATTGTTGACACTGAATATTCTGGGGTGTTTTGCTTTTACTTGTGGTGTAACTTCCTGCCTTTGGCCCTACCAGGTGTCAAGTTTTTTGGAGCTGCTCTACCCATATGTTAGATGGGCTTATTTTGTGAGTCCCATGTCTCCTTGTGCTTTTGGCAATGCATAAGCCTTCTTCTGCTAATATTGTTCTGGATTCTAAAGTTTGCTGCGATATGTCCTAACCTTCCATAGTTGTAACGTTTAGATTTTTTTGCTTCTTAATTTGTCACCATATAGTTCTTTGTATACCTATAGGAGATTCTCTGTAATATGCAAGACCAGGACAATCTCTAGCAAAGTGACTTCTTAAACAATTGAAGCACTACAAATGATCACGTAATATAAATTGAGATGGTTCTTTCCTGATAAAATGTATCGGATATTGCTTTGGTTCATATGCTCTTTTTTTTCTGATCTATTCTCTTGTTGCACTTTCTATCAAATCAACTTGAGTTATTGCAGATGTGTTAGCTTCAATAACTGTCAGATGCATAAGGCTATAACTAATCATTTTTCATATTTTGACATTAGTGTGTCCTGAATCCAAATAAGTTCATTTGGGTGATTATAAATCCTCCATAACTTATTTCCTAATTCTTGTAATTTATGCCTAAAGACACAGACTTATTTCCCTTGCTAGTGCATTTTATGTTAATCAACTTCATATAGTATTAAGAGTTTTTCTTTACCTATACTTAGCTGTCAGTGCTAATTAGCCCTGTAAATTTGCTCTCCCTAACAGGTGCAAATATATGGTCTGTGTTATTAGCATTTTGATTATGAATAGGGCTTTCTTGCAAGGGTAGGTTGGTGGCCGTATTCTAGTGTGGTATTTTGCACCACCTTCTAGTACATTTTTAATATCTTCGTATTCCATAGCTGTTTTGAATCTTTAGATATACATATATACACAATTATATTTACTTCAATACTACTTAGTTTATTTATAGCTGGCCAGGTGGTTAGTGAGCTCAACTCGCGGGTTCGAATGCCCGTCACACCAAACATGCTCGACCTTTCAGTCGTGGGGGAGGGGGGGTGTTATAATGTGACGGTAAATCCCACTATTCGTTGGTAAAAAAGTTGGCGGTGGGTGGTGATGACTAGCTGCCTTCCCTCTAGTCTTACACTGCTAAATTAGGGATGGCTAGCGCAAATAGCCCTCGTGCAGCTTTGCGCGAAATCCATAACTAACAAACTTTACTTATAGCTAATTCATTATTTACTTTCATGTTCTTTCTCTCAGGTTTTTATGTATGTGTGGGTGGGCAAGATTCTTAACAGTAGCTGTGTGTAACTTGTTGGTGATAAATTTCAATGATAAACAAGCTGCACACAATCCACTTTTTTTAAAATAACATATTAAAACAAGTAAAACGGATATACAAATGTTCATTACACTGTTGGTTATCACAGTTGTATCCAGAGCTTCAAATAATTCTCTTTTTCATCAAATTACACAAAGACTGGTTCAGTTACTTCAGAACAACAATTTGACAAGATGAATCATTATCCTCTGTTCTGTTATTACAATACAATCGGGGAAAATTATATATAATATATTAAAACAAATCAAACATATATACAAATTTTCATTACACTGTTGGTTTTTGTAGTTGTATCCAGAGCTTCAAATAATTCTTCTTTTTTTTCATCAAATTACACAGACTGGTTCAGTTACTTCAGAACACAATTTGACAACATGAATCATTCTCCTCTCTTTTGTTGTTACAATAATTTCAGTTATGTTACGCTGCTGGTCACCAGAGTTGTATCCAGAACTTTAAATAACTTTTTTCATCAAAAATCCACACAGGTTTGATCAATTACCTTAGAACACAATTGAGAAGACAAATTCTTCTTCTTTACTCTGTTGTTACAATACAGTCTGTGATGATTTTAATTTTAAAAAAGTGCCACTATACCCTCTTTATGGCTAAACACACAATCTATTTTACTTGAACTACATTTGGATGAGTATTTACAAAAAACCCAACTGAGGCCTATAACTTTCCATACACTACAAAATATTATGATGTATTAATACTTGAAAAAAACTTAGAACATGATGCAATAATACAACATTCGCCAATTTACAATTGAACTACACAACATATGATTTGCACTGTTATGTAAAAAAAACCTGTAATAAACTATCACTTCTAAAAATAGCTAAATTTAACACCCATGCTATACTTAAATGGAAACAGTCATGTATACCTAACAATAAGCCTCTCTTGAAGAAATATGTTTACAATATTCTTTGATAGCTTGCTTAGGCAGAGTATTCATGATGAAACTTTGTAGAATGGATGGCAACTGCCTGTTGTAGAAACACGTGTAGAGGACGACGTTTCGAAAGTCTTCCGCCTTTCACTTATTTATTTATACTCTGGGTGGTAATTTTGGTTACGTTCTTTCAACCTCAACGTGTTTGAGGACAACCAGGGGTGTTCAGAAGCTTTTATCCACCTCTCTTCAACCCCGCTGTTTGGTGAGGGATGTACATATTCGTGACTATTATAGTTTGTCCTGGATTTGGTTTGACTGGGTCTGGAGCATACATTAAGCTCAGAAAATCAGGCAGCGGCGCCTTCGAGGATGCGTCGGGTGGGATAAAGCACTAGGGCTAAAACTTTTGGGTGTGGGAGGAGGCCGTCTGTCGGTCCTTTTCAGGGCTAGGAGGAGGACCGTGGTCCAATTCTCAGAATTTTGATGTGGGGGAAACGGGAGTACCCTGATAAAACCCACTTTCACTGGTCAGGCACCGAATAATCTACCTGACCAGTGCCCAAAGCTGAAAAAGAAATTTCTTTCACTTACTTGGTGAGTGTTTATGTGTTTTTTAGGCTGTTTATGTAATTGAATGGTGATATGTATGTGTTCCAAGTTTCTGGTGTTAGAGCTAATTGTTTGAACTGTTTGGTCTGTGTGAAGCAAAGGGAAATTTCTGAGGAAATTTCATCCATTGCTT
>NW_013670253.1:0-12368 GCF_000517525.1 Limulus polyphemus
TACAGCCAACGAATATGGTTACAGGTTATGATATACACACAGTATCTTACAGCCAAGGAATATGGTTACAGGTTATGATATACACACAGTATCTTACAGCCAAGGAATATGGTTCCTATCTATCTTATCTATCTTATCCATCTTATCTATCTTATCCATCCTATCTATCTTATCCATCCTATCTATCTTATCTATCCTATCTATCTTATCCATCCTCTCCATCTTATAGATAGGATGGATAAGATAGATAGGATAGATAAGATGTATAAGATAGATAGGATAGATAGGATGGATAAGATGGATAAGATAGATCTTATCTATCTTATCCATCCTATCTATCTTATCCTATCCTATCTATCTTATCCATCTTATCTATCTTATCCATCCTATCTATCTTATCCATCCTATCTATCTTATCCATCCTATCTATCTTATCTATCCTATCTATCTTATCCATCCTATCTATCTTATCCATCCTATCTATCTTGTCTATCCTATCTATCTTATCCATCCTATCTATCTTGTCTATCCTATCTATCTTATCCATCCTATCTATCTTATCCATCTTATCTATCTTATCCATCCTATCTTTTAAATTTTAATAAAAGACTATTCGTAAGATATAGGAGACAGTATAGAAAGTCCCTGGTATATAGCTATATTGGGATATTATTATGTAGATTAGGATACATTATGACCTCTTCTTTATTTTCGAGCTCACTTTCAGCACATGTTGAAGAACCTTACAAAATAAAAGTAATTCATACAAGTCTCAAATATATATATATATATATTCTTAAGTATCTTTGTGAACAGGTGAATGAAAGCTAGAAACAGATTTAATATGTTTGACAATTTTAACCCCGGACTCATAGTTTTATTGTTGATAAAATAAGAGGGGAAAATTTCTAACGATGAAGACATTACATGATAAAGATACATTGCGTTACAAGTTTGAGAGTCTGTAATTTAATATTCTTGCATGATTCAATTAAATCGAAGCTGTGTAACCAATCACTAAAGTCTTCACTTTATCATGCTTTATAAAATAGGCAAGATTAAAGATACTTAGTTTTGGACATTCTCGTTAAACTATGAATTTTGTAACTAAAACTTCCTAGTGGTCATCAAGCGAAGTATATAAGGTGCCCGCTCACTTCACGTGATCTATCAATACTTCTGATAGTTATATTCAACAAATCTGTAAAATGATTCTCTTAGCTTGGATTTCATCTATGTAGTGCCCTCTTGTGTTAATTTCTAACTATAAAACCAATCAGTAATTCTTACCTGACCAAGAAATTTTTTTATTGCCATTTTATGATTGACTTACTTTTTTTCTTGTGCACGTACTCGGTTCAAAAAGCGACAGGAGGCGTGTATTACCAGTGTAATAACTCCTGTAAAAACCCAGATGTCTAGAACCAAACAAGAAAAGCAAACAGGTAGATAGGTTTTTATGAGCTAAAAAGCAATAGTTTCATGTCCTGTGTGAGGTCTTATCTTTCAAGGTTTGCCTACTTCTATGTCTCTGATTGTTTCGGTCTTAATTTTTTGTTACATCGGAATATCACCATAAATCAGAATAAGCCGAATTAAGCTCATAAGGAGAGAAATGTTAGGACTCACTTGCGTGTGGTTAAATTCACATCTTCCTCCTGTGGTCTGCGAGACAAAAAATAAAACGCCCTCTGGCAAAGAGTTGTGGGAATAGAATTAAGTTTCGTGTCTCATTTTCCCTTATTTACCAGAGTTGCCCCACCCCAGGGACCTAGAGAATTAACATTATCTGGGGTTCTGGAAGCTTGCCGATGTGTGTGGCAGCCGCTGGAAAGAAACATTACTCTATGGTCGAATACTGTTTTGGGAATAGGGGTGAGGGTGGGGAGGGGAGTAATTGTAGCAACAGCCTTCACGGACTCTAGCCTACTGAATTGTAGGCATCAACTTGAAGTATCTGACATTTTATACCTACCTTCCTTCTCAAGGTGCCTGAAGACTTGTCAGTTTTGTGATATCAACATTTCCGAAGTTTTGAATTTCTGTCGTTCGGTGACCCGCAGTTCCTTCTTAGCTACGCGTATTTTTTTATATAGAGATCTATATAAAGTGACAATAAATCTTTATTAATCCACCCACCCCCCTTGCTCATCCTAGAAGAATAACTTATTATATACAATTATATTTATTTCATTACGCTTCGTTTTAATATAACTAAACATATAGAATCAGCTTTGTGCCCTTGTTTTGTTTGTTATTAAGCATACAGGTATACAATGGGCTGTCTGTGCTGTGCCCATTGCGTGTATCGAAACCCGTTCTAAGCCCCCATGTTGGTGTCCTAGAATAAATATTTCTAAATTAAATTATATTCTGACAGTATTTTAACATAAGAGTAAAGTTTCGAGTCAAAATTTTAATATTTTATAAATTTTCGGGTCACCTCAGTAGGTGACATAAATATTTAATAAACATTGGTCGAATATGTTTCTAAAACTAATACTGGTAACAGAAAGTTGACTCTGCTGTTGTTAGTCCTTTTTTTACAGTCTTGTTTCCTTCCCAAGATTAACGTCTACAATTTTCAATTGGTAAGGCATTGCTGTCTTCAGTAGTTCAGAATTAGAGCCTTAATAGCTTTGCCATACATGCAAGATACAACATTAGAAAATAACGAAAGGATCGTTTGTTGATGAGATGATTTTAGTATCATAGGATTGGCCGAATTTTCATATCAATGAAAAGCTGCGCACACGAAAATAAACATTAATATTAACTTCTAATTTATTAAAGCAATATCAAGATACTTATTTTCTACATAATTCTGATTATGGTATGCTGATTTCTTTAACAAAAGAATTATATTACATTTCAATTAAGAAGGAAAGTCTAACTTAGGAAAGAAATAACGACGATAAAATGATAAAAGATGATCTGAAATATTTTAAATTACAAATTACAAAACATCAGTGTAATTAGTTATTAGATGTGTATTTAAACAAATGTTGTTGAGGAGATGTTGAATGAGATATAGAGTTTATGAATCGTACTGAGAGATTCATGTTATTTTTCTCAAAGGATCAAATATTTAGAGCAAAAACTTAGATTCTTATTTTCAGAGCACAATTTTCCTCAAAAGATCAAATATTTAGAGCAAAAACTTAGATTCTTATTTTCAGAGCACAATTTTCCTCAAAAGATCAAATATTTAGAACAAAAATTTAGATTCTTATTTTCAGAGCACAATTTTCCTCAAAGGATCAAACATTTAGAGCAAAAATTTACACTCTTCTTTTCAGAGCACAGTGACAACAGAAACTTATTAATTCAAACAAATTAGATCGCGTGATGTATAGATTTTCTTCAAAACACGCCGGCTATTGTAATCTCTATTGAGAGGTAGGGCCATGCCGTTCCCACACCCTTCTACTGTGATGCGTGAAAACCAGATCTCTGGGCAGCCAAAGATTCTGGGCTAATGGTGGTATAACACGTGGTGTAGCTGAATGGTTTTCGTGTTGCTTATAGAAATTGACACCAATCCGTCGCCTAGCATAAAACTTGCTGTTTTAGCATCAACGAAATACTTAGCCATCTACTATGAACCGTTTCCCAAGCGCCTCCGAGAATTTCCCCCATCATATTCCCGGGCTCTTGGACAGAATTAAGAAATTATGTTCGAGTGTCTCCGAGGATCTAAGCACCACTCAGGTAATTGACATGGGTATGCGATGTCTGTAATCATGGTCTAATGGGAGACTGTGACCATAATTGTCACTAATGTAAATGGAACCGTACTATTAAAATATAAGAAACCTATCCCCAAACGCACGCTTGCTACGAGACTGACAACTTGCCTGAACGTAAAACAAAGCACTCATTAATGTCTCTCCTCCCCCCCCCTCCTCCTCTATCTCCCTTCACCGCGTTCCTTTACCTGCATCGCTAGTCCTCGTGTGCTCGTGTCATTTCAGAGTAATGAAATACTTCTACGCAGAAGTCAGTGTGGTATGTTGACAAAGACGAAGTTTGATAAACAAGCAATGCACTGTGTCAAGACGACCATTATTACTATTATATATCTTTATGCTTTAAAAGAAAATACTCATAAAATTAAAGCAGCGTTATATCAGTCAAACAACTCCTTAAGGCTTAAGATTGTCTGACAATTTGCCCTGATATCTCTTCTCCTACATTTTACATCGACACGAATCGTTTTTAGTTAGTTTCTCTGCAAATAGTTTTATGGTTTTAATCTTGACTGGTATCGCAGTAAATATTTATTTGGAATGTAAAGGTTTTTTTAATGACACTAAAATATGATATGAACTTTGGTTACGTTGAGCTTAGTTTAATCCCTTCCACTCCGGGATGGGGTTCTCTTTGAATAAGTAGAACTGTCTAGAGATTAGCGGGAAGAATATCTTAAAGACCTCCCTGCCAGTGAAAAGCTGAATTTTTATGAAGAACTCGAAACTAAGAACTTCCAACAATGGCTCTTAATTTCTTGAAAGCGTCTGTAAAGGAAATTAGAATTTAGTCCATATGATATTTCACTAAAAGAACCATATATATATCTTTCTTTTCTTTTATTTTAGAATGTGACATTTACTCGTTTTATTACATTCTTTACATCACGGATTATTGACAACTCACCTTTTTATTGTTACATGAGAATTTTCCTGAGGTTCGTTTAACACGCCTCTGTTTAGTTCGTGTGTATAAAGTACATTGTTACATGAGTTTAACATGCTTTTGTTTAGTTCGTGTGTATAAAGTACATTGTTACATGAGAACTTTCCTGAGGTTTGTTTAACACGCCTCTGTTTAGTTCGTGTGTATAAAGTACATTGTTACATGAGAACTTTCCTGAGGTTTGTTTAATACGCTTCTGTTTAGTTCGTGTGTATAAAATACATTGTTAGAAGAAACCTTATGAGGTACGTTTAATGGTCACTACAAATAAATTACTCCTTCTATAACTGAGTCTCCATCTGGTAGTTTACAATAGGTCTCTATTTTTAGTTACAATTAAGTCTTCCTCCGTTATTTCTCCAGCTAAAAGTGAGTTTTCCTTTTTTTCATTTTCCGCCTAGTCTTCCTTCTTTCCTTCCCTAACTAAAATTAAGTTTTTATTTTCTATTTTATAACTAAAAGTAGGTTTTCCTCGGTTACTTTTCCATTATAATAGATATTTTCTTTTCCAACAAAAATTAAGTCGTCCTCTTTCATTTTTCTCACGAGAGTCTTCATTTTCTACTTTTCCAGCTGAAAGTAGAATTTTCTTCTTTTCTACTCTAACTAAAATTATGTCTTTTTTTCCCTTACTTTTCCGTGTTTATTTTGTTCTTTAGCAGAAAGTAAACATCTCTTTTCTACTCTAACTAAAATTGTCTTTTTTTTCCTTACTTTTCCGTGCTTTATTTTGTTCTTTAGCAGAAAGTAAACATCTCTTTTTCTACTCTAACTAAAATTATATCTTTTTTCCTTACTTTTCCGTGCTTTATTTTGTTCTTTAGCAGAAAGTAAACATCCCTTTTCTACTCTAACTAAAATTGTCTTTTTTCCTTACTTTTCTGTGCTTTATTTTGTTCTTATAAAATTATACCTTTTTCCTATTCTTCTCCAACTTAAATAATTTTTCATGTTTTATTCTCCAGTTATATGTAGTCTCCCTTCTGTTTTTTATTTTTTATCTGTTGTTTTTCTTTTCTTTTCAGCTAAATATAGATAATTTTTACTTCAGGTATATGTCAATTTTATATCTTTTTTTTACTTTTTTCGTCCAAATGCTCGTGGTATTATTTATTCAGCTTAATATGAGTCCTCTGTTTTCTTTGTTAGCTACTATGATTATGTTGATAAATCCGCTCTGTTAGCCAACTTTAAAGTGAAGTTGGAACTGTAGGCGTTTGTGGCACATATAGCACTGCATGAACTTTTAGTGTTAATGTTTTGTGTGAGAAGAATGATATACATCAGTGTGTTCTTCCGCGTGGTCATCAAAAGAGGGGCTACCAACATGGAATGTAGGAATAATACAGCTGACTGGTCATCAAATCAGGGGCTACCATCATGAACTGTAGGAGTTAGCACAATCGTGACTCCCGATACTGTAGAAGATGGAGTGACGGGTGTTGTAAGCTCCGTCTTTCTCTTCACGAACCTAGTTACGCCCGAAATTTTTTACAATAATAGTCGTGCCTAGTTAAGTTCTAGTGGGGCTTAACCTCAGGCTAGTCAATCAAACGTCAGTTCCTCTGGATGACCACGTTTCACATTGAGTATTAATGTAAAAGCAACCTTTGCTTTTCACTAGAGTCAATAGGCTCCGTAACTATAAATTTGGTGACGTCAAATGAATGTAATTGGACATGTCTTTACAAGTTTATATACGGAGTGAACGTCATCGTGAAAAAACAAACAAAAACCTTTGAAACAATTCTTTGAGCGTCAAATGAATGTAATTGGACATGTCTTTACAAGTTTATATACGGAGTGAACGTCATCGTGAAAAAACAAACAAAAACCTTTGAAACAATTCTTTGAGCGTCAAATGAATGTAATTGGACATGTCTTTACAAGTTTATATACGGAGTGAACGTCATCGTGAAAAAAACAAACAAAACCTTTGAAACAATTCTTTGAGCAGAAGCACCCGAAAGATCGAGACTGCTTTACCCATCGTACGATGACATTGGCTGAAAACTAATCCCAACTATGACATTATCCACCTTTTATAAATAGACCGAAAATTTTACAAAGTGTGGTGATAATTATTAGAACATCATGAAATTAATTCCGGCAAAACGCGCAAACAATTGTGGGTATAAAAAGTTCAGTCAGTCTGAAAACACTGTTACTTACTTTTTGTTAAATATTTGCGTGTATGTATATATTACTTTCAACAATTCCAATGCTTGATTCTTAATTCGTTTACAGAATCATGATTTCCTTTTAACACCATATTATTTTTCCATTACTTCCAGTTTCCAACTCGGTCTATGTATATGTGTGTTCTTGTATTATGCAGACGAGCACCACTGGGTTGTTAACACATAGTTTAGTATAGCATACTTCCAGTTAGTACATGCGCTGCTTTACGAACCGTCCACCCCGTTAATTGTCTCGAAGCTTGCTTACGGTAAACCCCTGTAGATGTCGCTTTACACGGTCAATTACTCGTGGACAGTCTTCCAAACAGCTGTGGTGTCTGTTTTAACAATGTTCTCGCATGGGAATTCTCATAATCAGTTTACTGGATACTTTGAGTAGCTGGTGTAGTAGTTAAAATACGATTGGAGAATAAGAGAAAGCGGTGAATAAAAGGCAAAAATTAAGGACATTACTTCAATTCAAGGGTAGGGGGGAGTTTAGTGATATTTTACAGACTGATCATATCGAATTTCTGGAGTGTTAAGACCGACAATGAGAGTCGGAAATTTCTGTGAGATGTAAATAAGATAGACGTGTTTTTGTGGCTCAGTGTCTATAGGAAAGTAATTATTTTTCTCTGTACTCTGAGATTTATTAATGACACGAAGATACGTATTTCTGTATTTCCGAAGTTCTTGGTTCTACTTCTAGTACATCACTTATTTCGTTGGAATTAATAATATTGGGCTGAATAATTGAAGAAGATTGCTGCCCCCCCCCAGTAGCACAGCGGTATGTGTGCGGACTTACAACGCTAGAAACCGGGTTTCGATACCCGTGGTGGGCAGAACAAAGATAGCCCATTGTGTAACTTTGTACATAACTTCAAACAAACAAACAAGAAGATTGCTTTTTTTTTGTTAAACACAACGCTGCACAATAGGTCGTCTGCGCTGTGCTCACGGTAGGAATGTAGTCCCGAATTTTAGCGTTATTAGTCCCAAGCTTACCGGTGAGCCGTCTTGGTGGTGACGGTGGGGTCACTGAAGAAGATCACTGCTGTAAAGATTTATTAATGCATAATAATGTTCACGACTCTTATTTGTAATGACCCTTAATATTCAAAATAAAACTTGGGGTACAGCGAGATAACATATTTCAGAAATACGTTTTCTTCTTGTATATATATATATATATATAAGGACTATTTTCTATCAATACTGATGTGAAAACAAACACCAGTGTGAAGATGCTCAAAAAAGTACCGAAAAAAAAAACTCATAAAAAGCACCTGTAACAGGAAAGTTTGTTTGTTTGTTTGTAATTAAGGACAAAGCTACACAACGGGCTATCCGTGCTCTGCCCACCACGGGTATCGAACCCGGATTCTAGACATACCGCTGTGCCACTGGGGAGCATAACAGGAAAGAAAAAATACTGAAGTATTTCCATAATGTAGAAAATTATTATCAGAAAATACACAATGTCATTATCTAAAGCACATTTATAGAAAAGGCTAATATCTCTTAATAATTACCATCCCGCTTGTTCAAATTGTCGGCCTTACATGTTCTTAATGAATATTCAAAAATACGTGCTCTTTAGACAAATCTCATTAGTAGTCGGATCCAAACCAACCTCTTAGTTCAGGTTGTTTTTTGTTTTTGTTTTTTTTATGGTAATGAATACCATGCAAATGACAATCTTCGTGTAGGCGGCACTGCTGCACGTTTTTTAGGCCTAAACCCGTAGAAAGGTATCTTGTTTTTCAATACAAAACTTATTACCTGACTTTCAAGCTGATGTTAACTGCGATTTGCTCACGTTGCCGTTTCGTCTTGATCTGTTTGACGTGACATAGACAAAAAAAGGTAAGGGTGAAAAACGTGATGTTGGCAAGCTGTCAAGAACAGTGGGACAAGATGATATGGAGAACCTTTTCCTTAGGGCAACTTCCATATCATTAGATATTACGTGTGCCCCATAATGAACCGTAGGGTGTTGACGTTTTCTTCGCAGTTCACACAGACAATAGTCAATTTATACTGTCGATGCAAACAGTTCACCCCCACCCTGGTTCCCCATCCCTGTTTTCATCTGTATCTCCATCTAACTGCCTTTTAGGGAATCCAAATTGCGACACAAAAGGCTTTCTAAGGAACGGAAACAACTTTGACTGAGCGCAAGCGCACAACCTTATAGTGACTAGAGATTCGATTGTATTGGTCCAAGAGTATTCTGTAAGTCTTTGGTCCAAGAGTATTCTGTAAGTCTTTTTCAACCTTTTATCTTCCCCACTGACTTCATGCCGCTTTTTAATACGTTTCCAAATTCAAAGTTATTTAGAATTTACTTCCTGTATTGTTTGTTTGTTTGTAGTTAAGCACAAAGCTATACAATGGGCTGTCTGTGCTCTGCCAACCACAGATATCGAAACCCGGTTTCTAGTGTTGTAAGTCTGCAGACATTCCGTTGTGCCACTGGAGGGGGGGGGTATTTCCTGTATAATAACAGAGGTGTTTAGTAGTTTTTATTTTGTTAAACGTGTCTGTAACATCGACACTAGCAATGAAGAATGAGCTCTGTGAAATAAGGCTTAACTATTACCTCGCGATCAAGAAGTTTCAAAAAGGTTATCGACATTAGGAATTTTCATTAAGTACATAAGAGTCAATGAGTTGATATCACTCAACTACTTTTCATTTTGGTTCCTTCAAATGACGGAGTTGCCATCGTTTTTTTATTGTTTTTTTTATTAGTTTATAAGACAAATGGACACGATATCGTTTAGATTCTTGTCTGTCTTCAGGGCAAGTATTAACACTATGGAACATTAATCCTCTATATTTGTCCCCTGGAGGGGCAGCAGTAAGTTACAACTTACAACGCTAAAATCCTGGGTTCGATTCCCCGCGGTGGACACAGCAGATAGCCTAATATGGCTTTGATATAAAACAAACAAACTCTATATTTACTTTACTGATGCTTTTATTTTCATTTTTGTCGATCAAAAGACTGGTTGACGAAGATCTGCAGAATCAGCTTAAAATTACATACAAGGCTTAGTTAATAATTTTTTTGTAATGATTAATGCCAACTGATCTATAGACTAAACGCTAATTAATTATTAAACATTTTTTGTTCGTTTGTTGTTAAGCACAAAGTTGAACAATGTGCTATCTGTAGTGTGCCCCCCGCGGGTATCGAAACCCAAATTTTAGTCCTTAGACTTATCGATGAGTTCGCCGGGGAGGGGAGCAAATAAAAAGTAATGGGCGACATAAGTAAAAGAACCGTCCAATAGCGATACAAACAAACGGAGCACGTGCTCCGTTTTAATTCGCTTTTTTTTTCAGATTAAAAGAGAGTTTGTTTTTGAATTTCGCGCAAAGCTACACGAGGGCTATCTACGCTAGCTGTCCCTAATTTAGCAGTGTAAGACTAGAGGAAAGGCAGCTAGTCATCACCACCCACTCTTGGACTGCTCTGTTACCAACGAACAATGGAATTGACCGCACATTATAACACCCCCACGGCTGAAAGGGCGAGCATGTTTGGTGGGACGGGGATTCGAACCCGCAGATTGCGAGTCGAGCACCCTAACCACCTAGCCATGCCAGGCCTTTAAAAGAGAGATAAAATAGTAAGCTATTGTCTTTGGCGTTAATTTTGCTAAGCATATTAAGACTAAGTAAACGAAAACTTTCGTTTACTTTGAAACTTTATATATATAGAGAGAATATTTTGGAATTTTGGGATACCAGTCAAGTTTTCTGCCATTTTGATGCAACCAGGTGGCACTCATGAGAAAACCACAAAATTTCCTATGCTTGACTATATAACACTTAACTGTTAAACTGAGGCCCTGACCAATCATTTTCATTCTAAAGAACTTGATAGAGGGCGCTGCAGTTACATCATGATACCAGATACTTGTATGGAAAAACATTAATCAATGTATTAACAGAGAACGTGTTATCTCGTCGGTTTCATGGTTGTACAATTTTGTACACAACTTCCAAAGTTTCTAAAATCTATTGTTTTAGTTGGAACATTCCATAAAGTAAAATATTTTAACGGGTAGAAGAATTGCCATTTTTTGTGTAACTTTAAAAAAACCTGTAATATTAACAAAACAAAAGACAGGACTAAAACTACAAGGTATCGCTGGAAATAAATATTAAAAACACAAATAGTCTAGCAGATAGGCTCTAGCTTTACAAAATAACCTGAGATTTATTGAATCTTTATATGCTGTCTATTTATGAACCTCTAGTTTGAACACCAGGTGGCGAATGACTGATATATTTTTGTTGTTGTTGTTATTGTTTATTGTAAAGTACAAAAATTTATCTCTGCTATGCCCACTCCGAGTACCGAAACCTGATTTTTGTTTTTAGAGGCTAGTGGAAACCGCACGTTTGGAGAGCACTCTAAACACTACTTTTTAATGTTTACCTATGAGTTAGACCTACAATGACTGGTTTTGATATACATTCATTTATGAGGAACCTAATGATGTAATATAATATCAATCACCAAGAAGTCGCATGTCAAATGTTCTATCTTTTAAAAATAATGTTAATAATTATCACAGGAGGAGATATGATTAGTGCAAAAAAAAACTTGAGACGTTAGGATTAGCAAAATACTGCTGGTCAGAGTTACAATTATGAGCTATTACCAACACTTGTATAAACTCAACGTTTTTTGTTGTTTTTTTACAATTTCTCCCTTTGATACACATATCTTCAAGTATACACAACACGTGACTACACGCAGAATACTAAGATATCGTAGTAACAAATCGTGAATGGTACTGCTATTCTGAAGTTGATAAATAGTGGCTCCACACAGTCGTAGTTTTATGTACACAACGACAAAGTTCCAGTAGAAGAACACAGTCTGGTCGTTGAGCTGGAACTTTGTGGAGCAACTTTGTCGTTGTGTACAGAAGAACACAGTCTGGTCGTAGTTGTAAGTACACAACAACAAAGTTGCTCCACAAAGTTCCAGCTCAAGAACACTATCTGGTCGTTGTTTTATATACACAACGACAAAGTTGCTCCACAAAGTTCCAGCAGAAGAACGTTGTCTAGTCGTAGTTGTAAGTACACAACAACAAAGTCCCAACAGAAGAACACGGTCTGGTCGTAGTCGTAAGTACACAACGACAAATCTTATCCACAAAGTTTCAACAGAAGATTACTAAAACGAAAAAAAAGGCCGCTGTATAGAAGCCGCAACGTAATTCCATTTACAGCAATTCATTAAAGGCCAGTACTCTACCGTGTCTACCCTGGATAAATCATGTTATTGTGTCCTTCAGCAAGACACTTTACCTCAATTGCTTGAGTCTACCCAGCTTTATAAAGGGTTCACCCAACGTGACAAAAACCAGAGACAATGGGACAAAGTTCAGAATCAATGGGACAAAAGTTACACCCAACGTGACAAAAACCAGAGACAATGGGACAAAGTTCAGAATCAAT
>NW_013670253.1:12930-17908 GCF_000517525.1 Limulus polyphemus
TATACACAACGACAAAGTTGCTCCACAAAGTTCCAGCAGAAGAACGTTGTCTAGTCGTAGTCGTAAGTACACAACAACAAAGTTCCAACAGAAGAACACGGTCTGGTCGTAGTTGTATGTACACAAAGACAAAGCTTCTCCACAAAGTTTCAACAGAAGATTACTAAAAAGAAAAAAAAGGCCGCTGTATAGAAGCCGCAACGTAATTCCATTTACAGCAATTCATTAAAAGCCAGTACTCTACCGTGTCTACCCTGGATAAATCATGTTATTGTGTCCTTCAGCAAGACACTTTACCTTCATTGCTTGAGTCTACCCAGCTTTATAAAGGGTACCAGTGAGTAACTGGAATCAATCTGTGATAGACTAGCGTCTCAACCAAGAGGAGCGTGTCATCATTCTCATTCGCTTATTCCACAGGAAAGTGGAGGCCTTATGTGCCTTTCGAGGCTCGAAACAGACGAAATTATTTACTTTTGACTTATGATTATTGAAGACTAGATTTAGTAAACTAATATAAAAAGTTTCTTGGGCATATACATCTTAGAAAACACCCCCTCTGGACAAAAACCAGTGACAAAGTCAGAATCAATGGGACAAAAGTTACACCCAACGTGACAAAAACCAGTGACAATGGGACGAAGATCAGAATCAATGGGACAAAAGTTACACCCAACGTGACAAAAACCAGAGACAATGGGACGAAGATCAGAATCAATGGGACAAAAGTTACACCCAACGTGACAAAAACCAGAGATAATGGGACGAAGATCAGAATCAATGGGACAAAAGCTACACCCAACGTGACAAAGGTCAGGGACAACACAAGAAAGGTCAGATTTAACTGTACAAGTGTCAGATTCAACGAGACAAAACTCCAAATCAATAAGTAGTACAGAATTAATATCTAGAACAAAGGCCAGAGTCAAGGGTCAAAGGTCAGATTCAACTGGATAAGTTCAGCTAGAATAAATATTAGAGTCAAAGGACAAAGGCGATGACTGAGGATAAGCGATATTTCTATTGAAGTGTGTCCAAAGTTTGTATTTTTTACCGACTACAAAGCTTAGAAGAGGAGACCGGACAATAGAAAGGTAATTTGACAAGTTAATATCTAATGTTAGAATGTAGCTGCCATCTACCTCATTGCGACGATTTGAACTATTTGTTTGTTTTATGGCAAAGCCACATTGGGCTATTTGCTGTGACCACCGCAGGGAATCGAACTCCGAATATTATCGGTGTAAGCTTACCGCTGTCCCATCGGCGGACCGCCTTAGAGTGAAGAAAACAAGATGGTTTTTACTCCTTTCCTTTTAAATCTAATTTTTTCATTTATACAAAAACCCTTCATTCTAAATGGACATGAAAATAATAATATTTTTACTGATTGTTATTATCATCTATGTGAAATAATGTTATTTTTACTGATTATTATCATCATCTTTGGTGAAATAATGCTTTTTACTGATTGTTATCATTATCTGTGTAAAATAACGTTGTTTTTACTTATTGTTATCATTGTCTGTATGATATAATGTTAATTTTACTGATTGTTATCATCATCTGTGTAGAATAATGTTATTTTTATTGATTGTTATCATCGTCTGTGTGAAATAATGTTAATTTTACCGATTGTAATCATCATCTGTGTGAAAATAACGTCATTTTTACTTATTGTTATCATCATCTGTGTGAAATAATGTTAATTTTACTGATTGTTATCATCATCTGTGTAGAATAATGTTATTTTTATTTGATTGTTATCATCATCTGTGTGAAATAATGTCATTTTTACCGACTGTTATCATCATCTGTGTGAAATAATGTTAATTTTACTGACTGTTATCATCATCTGTGTGAAATAATGTTAATTTTACTGATTGTTATCATCATCTGTGTGAAATAATGTCATTTTTACCGACTGTTATCATCATCTGTGTGAAGTAATGTTAATGTTTTTCAAAAAATATAGTTTCACACTTTTGATAAAACAAAATGCCTGTCATTATGTTCATTTACCAAAATATATGACCAATATATTTATAATATTATCCAAGCACTAGCATACCGTTTCATTTTGCTATGAAACTAGCGCCACCTATCATTTTTATTGTAAAGCTTTAAAGTAAACATTTTTCCGAAAAGAGATATAACACCAAAATCCGGGTTTCGATACCCTGATGGGCATAGCTCAGATAGCCCATTATGTAATTGGGGGTTTAAATACATAAAAACTAAAAGATACTCTTTAATTCTAAGATTGTTCAATTTTTTTTTCCAGTTTTCCCCCTCACAAATTTGATATCTTAATAAGATTATATGAGTCATTTATAAACCATAAGAAATAAGTTACGGTAGGTGAACTTAATATTAATGTCTTCGTATTATAAAAACTATTTTAACACACAGTACAGGTAAATCAACCAATACAATTATACATCAATATTCATCTTTACATACACTAGCAATAGTTTCCTTAGATATTCCTGCAATACACTGTGGTAACGAGTATTCTGAAGTATATACTGCCTCCTCCTCCCAGTGGTGGCTCGGCGGTAAGTCTGAGGGTGTATAACGCTAAAAATAGGGTTTCGATACCTGCAGAGCACAGAAAGCCAATCGTGTAAGTTTGTGCTTAATAACAAACGAATAAGTATTTTCTAGCTGTTAAACGTTATCGGTGGTAGGATATTGTGTGTCTTTTGTTTTCATGACCGAGGAACTGCCATAAACATGCTTGTGGGCGACCATTTTGGTCGTTAACCCTTAACGTTAAACATACATTTTAAATGTTAATTTAATAGGATATTGTGTCTCTTTTGTTTTCATGACTGAGGAACTACCATAAACATGCTTGTGGTCGACCATTTTGGTCGTTAACCCTTAACGTTAAGCATACATTTTAAATGTTAATTTAATAGGATATTGTGTGTCTTTTGTTTTCATGACCGAGGAACTGCCATAAACATGCTTGTGGTCGACCATTTTGGTCGTTAACCCTTAACGTTAAACATACATTTTAAATGTTAATTTAATAGGATATTGTGTCTCTTTTGTTTTCATGACCGAGGAACTGCCATAAACATGCTTGTGGTCGACCATTTTGGTCGTTATCCCTTAACGTTAAACATACATTTTAAATGTTAACTTAATAGGATATTGTGTCTCTTTTGTTTTCATGATCAGTAGTTGTGTTCGTGACCGAGGAACTGCCATAAACATGCTTGTGGTCGACCATTTTGGTCGTTAACCCTTAACTTTAAACATACATTTTAAATGTTAACTTAACATATGGATTTTAGGGCTAACCTTCTTCGCTGACCACGCCTCGTGAGATATTATTGGTTACAGCTAGGATACCGAACTGATGAATTAATATACTAATTTTTCTTGCACGTTGATTTATGGTGTTCTTGTCAGTTTATTATGTAGAAGTGGCTTCAGTAATTTATAAGATGCTCTTCAATTCTCAGCTGTACTGTAACTTACTTTTGATCAAAAGTCACCGATAATTAACGTTTTGATAACATGAAGATACCTGCTGTTAACACTTTAACAGTCAGGTAAACTTAGATCTCGTGTCTTTTGAATCGCAGGTTAACATTATGTTGAAATTTGATTGTCTGTAGTGCCATCTGATGGTAAATATAATAAGCTAGTAGCTGTTAACACTTTAGCTGTTGTCAAGTGAAATTTGTTTTTAATGGAATAGAATAAAACTATGAATTCTTTAATAAAACCTAAACATTGACTACTGATTAGATAGCAACCGGAACACGTCATGACTTTAGTCCCTGATCAACCGGCTACTACTGGTCCCAATAAAACCGAACTTAGCTAGTGATGTAAATTCACATTGTAAAGTGTTCTCCAATTTCTCTGTTTTCTTTATAGGAACATAACTTGTAAGTGTTGTATTTCTGAAATAATATACAAGGTGGAGCAATACACTTGTGGTATACGGTTGGTTCTAAAGAAAATATTGAACCAAATATATAATTATTACTTGTTTAATAGTAAGATGTAAGAAACTATAGTATAAAAACCCTAAATGACACAAATGTTTAGTTACTTTTGCCCCACCCTGTAGATGTATATGTGTTTTTGTGGAGTAACATTGACTCGATATGAGCTAATTTTTATCTACATATATATTTACATAAAAATAAACGAAAACAATCACGGTTTCATTTTATGATCTGCTTATAAATCAATTTCCAGTAAACAGTCTCGAAATTATGTATTTGATCATGTTTTATCTGTTGAAGTTAGAATAGGATCACGACTTGTCTAAACTGAACATATTTTCCAGAAATCTCTTTCTTTACAGTTCTCTCTCTCACTTCTTTTTTTTTGTTTTTGTCATAAAAGATATGACCCTGTGTCATATCTCAAGTGTGTGTCGGGCGAGGATTAGTTGTTGAAATTGTCGAAACCAAAACTTATGTGTTCGCGAAGAAACCAAACTTCTAGATCAATCAGAGTCATTCTCAAATTTCACTTGCGTTTTTTTTTTATAATATCATTACCCCATTCTTTAATTTTGTGCCAATTCAAGTCTGGTATTTTAGAAAGTTTACATATTTATAGCGCAGTCACCCAACACAGTTTACAATTGAGGTATCACGTGTAGACCTTACACAGTCACCCAACACAGTTTACAATTGAGGTATCACGTGTAGACCTTACACAGTCACCCAACACAGTTTACAATTGAGGTATCACTTGTAGACCTTACACAGTCACCCAACATAGTTTACAATTGAGGTATCACGTGTAGACCTTACACAGTCACCTAACACAGTTTACAATTGAGGTATCACGTGTAGACCTTACACAGTCATCCAACACAGTTTACAATTGAGGTATCACTTGTAGGCCTTACACAGTCACCCAACATAGTTTACAATTGAGGTATCACGTGTAGACTTCACACAGTCACCCAACACAGCTTACAAATGGGATTTCACGTGTA
>NW_013670253.1:18424-29651 GCF_000517525.1 Limulus polyphemus
TTACAATTGGGGTATCACGTACAGACCTTACACAGTCACCTAACACAGTTTACAATTGAGGTATCACTTGTAGGCCTTACACAGTCACCCAACATAGCTTACAATTGAGGTATCACGTGTAGATCTTACACAGTCATCCAACACAGTTTACAATTGAGGTATCACGTGTAGACCTTACACAGTCACCCAACATAGTTTACAATTGGGGTATCACGTACAGACCTTACACAGTCACCTAACACAGTTTACAATTGAGGTATCACTTGTAGGCCTTACACAGTCACCCAACATAGCTTACAATTGGGGTATCACGTGTAGACTTCACACAGTCACCGAACACAGCTTACAAATGAGATTTTACGTAAAGACTTTTCACAGTCACCCAACACAGCTTACAAATGGGATTTCACGTGTACTGAATGGTTTTGTTAGTTGTTATTGTGGTTGATTTAAGTCACGCAAGGACAATAGTTGCGTGTCTATACCGTGACAACGCATGTAAAAATATACAGGGTCAAGAAGCCTTCCACAATAACAGAAGTTATAAAGCTTGACCGATAATACTCTGTGGTCAGTATGCATCGTAAGAGCGTTTCAGGAAACAAACAACAGGAAAAAAAACAACATTATTTTACTTTATTTATTTGACCAGTACTGCCCGCTGGTGTGCTCGTCCGTCATAAGGGTGTTTCAGGAAACAACCACCAGGATGAAACATGATTTTAGGCTGTTGTTTTGACCAGTACTGTCAGGTGGCTTGTATTACATCATAAGGGTGTTTCAGAAAACAACCACCAGGAAAAAGTATGATTTTAGATTGTTATTGTGTTCGGGCACGGCCTCACGACTCGTATAATCCCTATAAATATAATTCTTAAAACAACTACCAGGAAGAAACGTGAATGTAGGACTATAGTTTTGTCCATTAGTGGTCGATGACCTCGTGTCATCATAAACATAATTATTAGGTAAAAAAGGGATTCTAGAAGTTTCGTCAGACATAAATAAATATGTTACTGATCTTATACAAGTAAGATGTTTGTTTTCTTTATTTTTACTCAACTCTTTTATAGCGGAGAAATGATGTTAGAATCAATTTTATATGGTTTCGGTTTATAGCCCCCTTTTTTTTTTCCAGCACTTTGGTTAACAGAATTCTCTCCGAAAGCTAACAAAAATGTAAAGTGTCTTTTGAAATCGATTATACCTTTTTTTTACGGCGTTTTTTATTATTATTATTGTATACAACGTTCCAATTAAAGTCTCTACGTTTTTAATAAATGTGTTCTTCAAAACGATTCTTAAGCCTAATACTACATTTTAAACAATTGCTTTCAATCCTATCAAAATCTAACAACGTCAGCTTAAATGAGATTTTTCTTCGGATGGGGGCGATTTGGAAAAAGGACTAATTTTTATAGAGAGAATCTTTCTTCAAACATACTGAACATTTCCTCTTTATAGGAATAGTTTTGTTCTATTGTATCTCGTGCAGTAGGGTTGACACTTGCCAGAGAGCTGGGAGAGGCAGGGGGGGTTTGATCGATATCTCTCAGAGTGACTCTGTCTAGCTGCCTTTAGTGCAACTCTATTGTGTACTTGAACGCCTTGACAGCAAGAGCACCTCTTAGATCTGTTCAAAAGGGTATTCACACATCAGACCCCGGGAGTCCATAACGCCTTCCTTCTGTTTCTAAAAAAATAAATAAAAAAACTTATCATAAAAAGCCTCTTGATGGACCCTCGTAATTTGAAGAAAATTTTCTGTTCTTAGAAGATAAAAGAGCTTCTCTATAGCATAGATAAGTAATGGTCGAAGTAAGTCGTAGTGAAATAAAAATATACAATTTTCACGATTTTTTTTTCTTCTTCTTCTTCAACGAGAACGTGAAAGCTGAAAGCTTTCTACTTCGGATTTTTTTTTCTTCTTCAGTACAAAATAGTAAAGATAAAACCTGTAAACAATCTAATCACAAACCATAGCATACGAAAACTTTAAGTGCAGTATTAGCTGGAATATTTTACTTTATAATCGTATTAGAAGCATATTAGTCATTCCTAATAATCCAGTTTTGTCAAAGTTTCAGTATGAACAATTTGGTAATTAGTTATCAAAGGATCAATTAATTAGCATGTAAAACATCTTACGAGTGCATTTATTTATTTTTATTTTGTGTACTCTTATTTAAATCAAATTAGTGTTTACAAAGACTTGTCCTTATAGGAATAACCCTACAATTACAAATACATATTCTCAACACTATTTCTGCACCAAATGTTTTATAGGACCATGACTTTGTTAGTTACAGGATACCAAATGACAAAGGAGTCACACAAAATTTAAACAAAAATATTATCAACATTGTAGGTAATCCCATTAGTTACTGATGAGGTTCCCTGTGTTTTCTGCAGTTCTTTACGTTGTATTTTACGTAGGATAGAGTTTATCCAGTGTTTTCTCCAGTTGTTTACACTATGTTTTTACACAGGAGATAGTTTATCCAGTTTTTTACACTGAGTGTTATCACACGAAAAACATAAACAACAATAAAAAATCATTTAATAAGAAAAATATGTCGACCTCACCGGTAGTTAACGGTATAAAAACAAGTCGGTAGTTTAAGGACTAAAAGATAAATTTATTGTCCAAGTAAAACTTTAGTTTAAATACTTCGAGATTATTTTTTAATATCTCAAAGAACGTGACTAACCACCCCGTTAAGCCTATTGCTGTAGGATTCTAACCTTTAATCATCTCCAAGTTTGGATGAATAAGTTTCTCTATAAAATAACTCGAGAGATACTAAACTAAAAGCCACTGTTCGAAAAGGCGTGTTAGGTTTTTGAGGCACTTCTAAGTTAACTTCTTAGAGTATCTCCATATCAGCTCATGTTGGCTGAAATGGTCTCCCTTCCTCTCTCTCTCACTTTCGAAATCTTCGTCTAAAAAGTCTCGCTAGTATCAACTGACAAACAAGAGCTCTGTTTGCAGTTCTTGATCTTCAAGACTTTGCACTTTTTCGTGGAGAATATATATATACTTATCTAGCCATCCAGACCACGAAGCATTTTTTATTGGAAAGGTTCTTTACACAACTCATTAGGTCCTTTCTAAGTGGTGAATAATCTTTAAAACGTTTAGCTGCTTATTAACAAGATTCTAGAACACTCGTAACTCTTATGTTTAAATGTTTATCATTTCAAAGCAGCTGGGTGTGGTTTAATAGTTAGCTTGCTCGGACTATGAATCCAAGGATTCCTGGCTCATCGCGATTAACGACGAGCAATACAAAGACAAAGAGTGTAAATAGGTGTCATAATAGCATTTTTATTTAAAGTGTTATTTTCTAAGTATCTTAATCTTTCTTAATTCATACTATATATCTGTTGTCTAACCGGAGTATCTTTTTAATGATATTCATTAAAACATTCATAATTATATTAAGCTCGATGGACTCGTAAAGTAAACAAATTATCTGGGTGACATTTTAGATCGTTATTTCGTAAGTTATTGAAATATGATTTATTTCCAATTTCAGATCAGTTCTTGCATTTCAGTTCATAAGAAGCTTGTCGACACAATTAATTGTAAGTGCCCTGCTTAATTAATCATTCCTCAAAGCTGTAAGGTAGAGAAATCGAAACATCACATAGAGTATTACGGTGGATACGTCACACAGTGTATTACAGTGTTATAATCAAAGTTATGAATGTTATTGGTAAGCTCAAGTGAAAGTTGTACCTGTCTCAAAGTGGTTTATATTTAGTACCGAGCTGGTAAAGTAACAAGAATTAATGACTACTAAATTATTATTATTAGTATTCTTTGTATGATTTCGCGCAAAGCTACACAATAATTATCTACACATAGCCGTTTTTAATTCTGAATTAATGGACAATAGAGAAAGCAGCTAGTCAATAGCACCCACAGCCAACACTTGGGCTACTCTTGTATGATGGAATAGTAGAATTTGATTGTCTTTCTTACAATACAACCAACACCTCAATGTGCAAAGCGTTTTTTGTTTTTTTGGTTTTTGCGGCAACGGGACACGAACCAAGAACCCTCGAATTCACACTTCGGGCATGCTAGCCGTTATAGGATACACTCAGCTCCTGATTTTTCTTAAATATCTTTTTTTTTTCGTTTTCTTTACTGATATCCTCACAATATTGCAGGGGAAGAAAAGATTGGTTCAAAATTTGGCTAAAGTCCTTCAGTGATCAAGCTAAAGTTATAAACAATAATACCATCAATAGTGCAATAAATTGTTGATATTTTGTGTGTGAGGATCCCAGCATTAATTCATAGGGTTTATTGCACTATTGATGGTATTGTTGTTTATATTTTGTGTGTGAGGATCCCAGCATTAATTTATAGGGAAATACCATCAATAGTGCAATAAATCCCATGAATTAATGCTGGGGTCCTCACACACAAAATATAAACAAAAATACCATCAACAGTGCAATAAACCCTATAAATTACTGCTGGGGTCCTCATACAAAACATATCATCAACAGTGCAATAAACCCTATGAATTACTGCTGGGGTCCTCATACAAAACATATCATCAACAGTGCAATAAAACCCATCAATTACTGCTGGAGTCTTCTGAGTATTTTACGTAGAAAATGAATGGTTTCATCCAATTATTTTGGCAAGTTCTTTACATTTACTGCTGTAAGAGACAAAAACATAAATTTACTCAAGATAATACAATATGTGGACGGCGCCAGTCTAAAAATAAGTCAGTAATTTGAAGTTCAAGTATGACTAAAAGTCGAAATTTACTCTAATCTTCGAGATAAATGTTGTTCTTTAGGTTTTTATAACCATTTCTTAGTTATCTTGCAGTGGAGAGGCTTCGTGAAAGATTAGGGATTTTTATATCTTCCTTAATGAAACATTAGTGATTTGGTATTCTCATCAGCAATCTTTTTTTTTTTTGGTTGTTTTTTTCCCGCATATTTAACACACAGCTGCTTTGTGTCTCGAAGTGGGCTAAATATTGGAAAATGTGTTTCGTGTTACAACTGAAACGTCACTCTCCTGTATTAATCCGTTAAAAACCACATAATTGTCGCCGATTATCGTCAATATTAAGCATGCGAAAGAGAATCGTTTCGTAAAGATAATGACCAGTTTCAACAATTCAGCCCCTTCCGCTTATGCGTGTGCATTAATTTAGAGCAATCAAATCCGGATGTAGTAATACTGATACGGGCAGACTGTGGTTATTTTTTATTCTAGCTATTAACTCATTAAGAAAGGGTAGGGTCGCTCCAACTTAGTGGAAGAGAACCTCGCTTTCCTGCTTCTTCTTGATGAAGACTCAAGTGACTGACTGACATGAATGCTTTTCCAATATAACCCTCCCCACGCTTCATATTACCGTAGATTGGTCCTTGTTTCCATGGCCACTAGATTATAGGAATGAACTTTGGGAAGTGACGCATGTTACGTGCTTGTAACTGACGAACACCATCTCGTGCGGCAAAGAAAATGATACGTGCCTGTTTTACGTTAAAGAACATTCAAAAATAAAAAAAAGAATAAACTTGGTTCTCATGTTTTCATATTATTACGTTTTATTATCTACGTGATGACTATAGTTTTATTATCTACGTTTTATTAACTACGTGATGACTGTATATTATTACGTTTTATTACCTACGTGATGACTGTATATTATTACGTTTTATTATCTACGTGATGACTGTATATTATTACGTTTTATTATCTACGTGATGACTGTATATTATTACGTTTTATTATCTACGTGATGACTGTAGTTTTGACTTGAAAATCTCTCATTATTCCAAACTTACTCCAATCGTCAATTACATATCGTTTGTGTTTACTCACCTTACGAGTCCAGGACGAAACTGGCCAGTTACGCTATCATCACGACTTATTTTAATGTTTGTTTTTTAATTATGCACAAAGCTACACAATGGGCTATCTGTTCGCTGCCCACCACGGGTATCGAAACCCGGTTTCTAGCGTTGTAAATCCGCAGATATACCGCCGTGCTACTGGGGGGCGCTTACTTTAATGTTGCCTTCAGTTTACGTTGGTATTTTGTTGTTGTTTTAGCTTCTTGTCCGTTTCTATCTGTGTTTCTACCAGTATAAGTACAGGCATATTAAGATATTTTAAAAGAAAAGAGTTTAAAAATGTTGCATGTAAGTAGAATTAATGCTGAAGCCCTTCTATGACTTCTAGTTAGTTCCATTATAACGAGACTTCTTATTATGAGCTACTAGAAAGACGATAAGAAATATGTTGTAGTAAATTTTCACTAACGTTTGTTTCAGAAATTTTGGGCAAAGGGTTTTCTCGTATTCACAGCCCGGGTGCGCTAATCTCGGGCCACGCCCAGCCTTATGTCGCCCAAACAGATATATGTTCCGTCATTTTCAACATACCATTTTTTAAAAATCCTTTGGAAACTGGTTCTCTAAAACTTTGCTGTGGCCGCTAACTCTTAATATCGATTGCAGTGGTTATATTTAGCCATAAATAAAAACAAAAACATATTATAGTACATTCATAGAACTGATCGTTATTGGTTTTAGTAATTTATATATATATATGTATATATATTTTAAACGTAAGTCTTATTATATCCTGGTGTTGAAATGCGGACATAAAACTAATGGCCCGGCATGGCCAGGTGGTTAGGGGAGCTCGATTCGCAATCTGCGGGTCGCGGGTTCAAATTTCCGTCACACAAAACATGCTCGCCCTTTCAGCCGTGGAAGCGTTATAACGTGACGGTCAATCTCACTATTCGTTGGTAAAAGAGTAGCCCAAGAGTTGGCGGTGGGTGGTGTTGACTAGCTGCCTTCCCTCTAGTCTTACACTGCTAAATTAGGGACGGCTAGCGCAGATAGCCCTCGTGTAGCTTTGCGCGAAAATTCAAAACAAATATAAAACTAATATCCAGGGTTTGATTTCCCACGGTGGACACGGCAGATTACCGTTTTCGACTTTTTTTATCAAACAAACAAACAAAAAAATTTGCTAAGAAAATTGCCATTTAAGCTTCATCAGTCACTAGCTCTGTAATTAGATTTTTTTTTGTATCATTCACTACAGGTGGGGTCCGCATATTACATCGTATTGAGTAATTAGTTATTTTTGCCTGTATAATGAATTCTGTGTCCCTTAAGGCTGGATGTCTTAACTAAAATACTTCGTGCTTTTTAACGTTTCTACCTTCTGTAAACAACGTAAAATGACTGACTGATTTTAGACATTAAATCCCTTTATATTCCCACCAGCTCCGAGCGGCTCCAACAATAACCGATTGTTTAAGACAAAGACAACATGTGTGTGAAAGTGCCTATTACTGTTTGATCAAGTAAAGACACTCTTCAGCCTTAGTGAATGTCATCATTAGGGTCTTCTCGCCGTCACTGGACCGAACCGTGTTATGTATCATGTGACATACTTCACAACTATGAGAAACAATTTACTTTGGACAGAAAGTCAAAACATCACCTCCAACTAACTGAAGAGATGCTGTTTGTAAAAAACATCCGTTTAGATAAATCTGTTTGTTCACACAATTAATCGTAGCGAACTCGTGTATTTAGGCAAAACTGCTCGAAGCTGCATTTGGAAATTACTACATTTTATTTCCTACCATTCACATAGAAAGGGTGTTGGTCTGTTTTCACATGGTGTTAATCTGCTTTCGCATGGTGTTCCTAGTTTTTTTTGGGGGTGGATGGGTGGGGTGCAGGCAGTTATTTACTGTGAGTGTTCTAACAGGCTAAAAATATGGAGAAATATGTGAACTTCACCCGTAGCAAGTCAGTAATTTGAGTGTGTGAGAAGCCTCGTAATCTTTATCTTTATCTTGTAATCTTTTAATCTTGTAATCTTGGTTTTTGCTCGCCATTTTCAAAAAAATACTAACATCATGTAAAAAAATGAAAACAGATTTACATCATGTGCAAATAGGCTAACACCTTATGAAAACAGATTTACACCATGTGAAAATAGGCTAACACCTTATGAAAACAAACTTACACCATGTGAAAATAGGCTAACACCTCATGAAAACAGATTTACACCTTGTGTAAATAGAGTTACACCATGTGAAAATAAGCTAATAACTTATGAAAACAGAATTACACCTTGTGTAAACGGAATAACACCTTAAGAAAACAGACTAACACCTTGTGGAAACAGACCAACATCTTATGAAAACAGACTAATCATTTTACGAAAACAGACCAACATCTTATGAAAACAGACTAATCATTTTACGAAAACAGACTAACACCATGCGAAAGCAGATTAACACCATGTGAAAACAGACCTTAAATCATTTATTGTCGTCATAGACATAAATTATTTAAGGGACCCCAGCAGAAATCATTGGGATTGTAATATTGACAGCAAATTTTGGGCGGATGGGTGTGACACATGCGTAATTAGTAACCCTCAAGCAATTTAGTGCATAAATAAATTAAAACAAAAGTTTGTTTTAAAAGATCCAAAGGTTGTGGACCCCATCGGTAACGTAAAATTTACCATAAAACATAGACAAATATGAAAAATCAAGAAATATAACAAAGCTGACTAATATAAGTATCAGATGCTGATGATTTTATTTGAGGGCAGCATTGCCATGTTTTATTTTATTCTTGCCTTTCAACATACAAGAAAAGAGGGGACAAGCCATTTACGGCAGTGGTTCCCAAACACTTTTAGTCTGAAGATCCCTTGATGGGAATAAAAAACTTTTAGGCCCCCCAACCTATAACTTGAACATGGTGATTGAAAAACAGTGCCGTACTAAACACAATAACATCTCATTTCGACATGCTGTATCATTTAATTAATTCAACAAAATTATTTGATCGGCCTTTTTGTTTATTCAGAAGTAAAGTTTATTCACTATCTTTGTTTTCGGCCCATTTTTGGCGGCCCACCAGAAAAAGCTTCACGGCCCCCAGGGGGACGCGGCTCCCACTTTGGGAAACACTGCTCTACTGGAAAGTAGTTCGAAACATCTGGAGTTGATGACTATATCTACTAGATGACTAGAATCAGCACCTTTAGCTTGAAACATTTTGTTATATCAAAAGACTGAATAACCTAGTTTCTTCTATTTTTTTAGCGACTCTTTGTCTAGTCAAGAGTAGCACACACACCCAATTTCTAAATAAATAACGATTGGCGTTTTCAGTAAAGAAAATATTTTTAGTAGACAGCAAGAAATATGAGCTTCTCATGTTTTTTTTTCTATTTTTTTAAACGTCGGTGCAATGGTTTACGAGTCAAGTTGGTGAACGTCTTCTAAAAATAGAAAAAGAATCGTGAATATTGTTGGAAATGAACGCCAACGGAAAATGTCTTCCTTGTTCGTGAATATTGTTGGAAATGAACGCCAACGGAAAATGTTTTCCTTGTAGTTGTTGAACGAGCTTTATAATCTATATATCCATGTGAATTCTCAAAATAGAATTATTTCGAGATATTGTATACACGAGTTTGTAGCTTAAGTCAAACACGTGTTAGTAGTTTAGCTCTGATATCATTAAAGAACATCAACACACGACCAGTGGCTTAGTAGTTAAGCTTTAGGTTCTATTCATGCGATTGCCACAGGGTAGATAACCCATTGTAAAGCTTTGCGCTTAAACCAGCGAAACAAATAAACAAACCGTGAAGTATTAAATATGTGGTGAAGAGTTTTGTATGTAAAAAATGTATAGACGGATCTTTTATCATGAACCACGATAATGGTTCATAATAGGGATCGCAAGGAATTGCAAAAAAAACCCTAATAGAACGTTCGGGCAAATAAGCATCTTAAACAGTAAAAATTCGATCCAGTTCAAACATCATTTTAAAACCTTTATTATCGACTGCTAAGGCTGTAGACATATAAAAATGCGCAAAACAAGCACACATGTTAGACTGACAAATCCGCTCAAAACGGCCCGTTTGTAATTCTTATTATTATTATTCTCCTGCCAGCCTGCAACAAAAACGGTTTGACATACTGCATCCACACCTTTTGTAGAATAATAAATAAGGTACTGCGAAGGTCGTATCGGTATTGAAAAGTCGATTTATTTATTCTATATTGTACATAAGCTAAAACATCACAATTCTAGTGTAAAAAAAAAAATGTTATCATTACCCCTTGAAGTTAGCTTTTTTACTAGCATCTGGTGTTCCTTTAAAAAAAGCTCACATACAAAGTGAAATAGGAATTACCAGCCGATAATAAATGAACATTAGATGATTATAATTTGTAGATGCTCAATTTGTACACTATACAATCGGAGACTTTAGGGAGCCAATACCTATATTATGTAGGAAGTGAAGGAGTAAATAAATCTAAATACACATAATATTAAATTTTATTTCACATATTCATAGAATAATTACCTTAAAAGACATGAAGGTTTATTTAAAGCGATGTTTTAGACATATATGTTTTGTTTGAAAAGGCTGCTTTTTTACTGGTAAAATTTTTATACGTGCTTAGGGAGTGTTGTGTTTTAGTCTAGGCATATATTTGCCCATTGCTATGCATTATGTATAGAAAATTTAGTTAAACAGAAACTATAAATATTCACTATGTTCTCGAACAAATCTCCATGACAATCTCCAGCTGCAGCTTAACATTTTACATCTCGAACTAATCCGATCAAATAGTCAATAGCTATAGTAAATCATCATGAACGGTATCAGCTGACTTCTAGCTATATTTATTATCATTACAATGTATAAAGTTAGCTACCATATCAAGTAATTCTTTAACCATAGTTGAGCATAAAAAGCCAGCAAACAAGATAAATAAAAAATTGGGAATTTAAAGAAACCTGCAAATAGGGATCATAAAAAAAGTCAAGAAAACAAGGCTGGAGATAGTGTATACATTATTTACATAAACTACAAATCCCTATTTTGACTCCACCAAATGTAATTCTAGGAAACCCCTGGAGCCAAAATAGGGATTTGTAGTTTGAGTAAATAATGTCTGCAGTATCTCCAGCCCTGTTTCCTTACTTTTTTTTACGATTTCTATTTGCAGGTTTTTTAAATTCTCAATTTTTTTATTTATCTTGTGTAGTAATCGTGGGAAGTACGATATAAGATAGCTAAAATGTCCCTTTAACGTTGAATACAGTGTCTAAAATATAAAGGAATATATATATATATATACACATACACACACATATATATTTAATA
>NW_013670253.1:30580-36080 GCF_000517525.1 Limulus polyphemus
GTATGTTTAAAATATACACATATATATTTAAGTATGTTTATAATATACACATATATATTCAAGCGTGTTTAAAATATACGTATATATATATATACACATATATATATTTAAGTACGTTTAATATATATATCTATATACACACATATGTTTAAAATGTATACATATAGTATTTTTAAAATGTTAAAGTTTCAACCTTTAAATAACATACATTTTTTGTGACAGCGTTATGACAACAAATTGGCGACAGTAGTGTTACGATATCTCAACTAATTTATCCATACTGTAACATTACTACAAATAAAAGAGTTTATCCAATCTACAAACGGGTGGGCTATGCCAGTAACTCGGCGGTTTGAAACGGGTGGGCTATGCTAGTAACTCGGCGGTTTGAAACGGATGGGCTATGCTAGTAACTCGGCGGTGTGAAACGGATGGGCTATGTTAGTAACTCGGCGGTTTGAAACGGGTGGGCTATGTTAGTAACTCAGCGGTTTGAAACGGATGGGCTATGTCAGTAACTCGGCGGTGTGAAACGGGTGGGCTATGTCAGTAACTCGGCGGTTTGAAACGGGTGGGCTATGTTAGTAACTCAGCGGTTTGAAACGGATGGGCTATGTCAAATAAAAGGATTTTTCTTTCGTCCGCTACAGTGTGGTAAGTGAAGTAATAATGTCCCCCGGTTATACTGTCACCTCGGTATTACCATGATAATACAGCTCATCCCCGCTGCTTTACGACTAAGACTTGTATTAGTATAAATGTATTTCAACTATTTCCGCTGTAGAATTGCTTAAACACTGCTACAAAAACATTGCTTCGTTATGCCACTGAAAAATAAAATAAGACATGGAGAGATCCGTTCGGAGAATCAAATGTACTGAAATGATGTTCTTGTGTTCAACCATCTGACGTTCGGAAATACAACTTACCGTATGCTCTTCTGGAAAAGCCAACTTCTGCAAGCTGTCACATTATTATTAGTCTCGTCTGTTTTGTTTTGTAGGGCCATGAGAGCATGACTCTGTAATGACCGTGAGTCATGTCGGACTTTGTATTTGTTTGAATAAAACACTGGACAGTTGTATTTTGGGGCTGTGAATTACAGTTGACAAAATATTTATATTGTTCGCCCTCTAAAAATGCTACTGAAAAGTAGGCAATGAGATCGCTTTTCGCCTAACAACATTGGTTGATATGTAAATATTTCACAATGGTGCTTTTTATTTTTCAACTACTCCTTCTTTTATTGCCCCTTCCCCCCACAGTGGCACAGCGTTATGTCTGCGGAGTTACAATGCAGAAAATCGGGTTTCGACACCCATGGTGGGCAGAGCATAAATAGTCCATTGTGTAGCTTTGTGTTTAATTACAAACAGACAAATTCTTCTGTCATTTCTTTTTCTTCATGTTTTATATCGGTGTTTGTTTTACAGTCGTAAAGACAAAAAATATTGTTAGAACAAATTTTTAGAATGGCTCGGAATTTTTTTCGTTTATTTTTGTTTTGGTGTTTTTTCAAGCACCAAATTTTAGCTCATAGCTTCGTCATGTCTTGACCGATTTGAGATCTAATTACAGTTTTGAACTCAGGAGATCAAACCCTTTCCATTGATGTATTTAACCACGCCCAAGGTTTCGTAGGTTAATTTACACTAATTCTGCCTAAAAGCATTTCAATTTCAGGGTAGGCTGGTAGAGTTCCTGATGAGTAATAAAATCGAATCGGGTATACGCGAACCCCAAGCTTGGTATTGCTGGTGCACAAAAACATAGCTAATAAAAGGGGGAAAGAAAGGTCTCAAAGATTAATTTACTCTAATACTGCCTAAAAGAATTTCAAGTACCGCGGCTATTGAGGATTCCCTCTTGTTGTTTACGTATGTATATAGAACATACACAACCTCTTGGTGCACGTGACATTTTTTTTTTGTTGTTGTTAGAGCTCGTTATTAGGGAGGACCACACACGAGTTGGGTAGAATCGCCATTACTAATTCGGAATACACTCTCCCGGGTGAGAGACCGACTTTTAAAAAGAGCATATTTTAGAGAATTACGTTTTCCGCGGCGTTTTTTTTTTTTGTTATTTTTATGTTATATTCGCAGTAGTTAACATAGATATGGAGTTAAAATAAAAACCAGCATTTTGGAAGCAAAAGGTCAATGATATATGTATATATTACTTTATTCCACACGCTTATTTTAGCTTCAATTTCTAAACATTAAAATCTTTAGTAAATCGTAAAACGTCAACTACCAATGAAAATAGTAAAATAATGCGTTGTGATACCTAATAAGGAACTATTTTCTGACATTTCTTAAAGTAAGCATACATACTATATATATTTTTCTCAGCGGTTTTTCGTTTTTTTTGTTTGTTTGTTTTTTATTCTAAGTTAAACTGGCTCTCAAGCTAATAATTCAGTAGTATTTTTCTAAGCGCCATCTCGTTTTCTAGAACATTTTCCTCGCCTGAGCGTGACGAGAAATTCCTTATCCTTTCAAGTTCAATACACGGTGGCAATCGGTTGTCACTCGTAATTGACTGGATATTGTAGGTGGACGCTTCACTTCAACTTAATGTTGTATTCCTACCCTGCCTATGCCAGTAAAGACTAGCGCCACCTGGAAATAGAGAATATATTGTCTCCAGCCATTATTGTCACACAATCCCAAATAAGATAGTCTTAAAATTTTCATTTCTAGTACTCGTTGTGAAAGAAATACGTATTTATTTGTTTTACCTTGTATTTTTTTTGTCTCTACATTTCAAATGTTCCATTCTAAGTATTGCGCTTTATAAGAAGTAAGAAATATAAGTATGTCTCTATATAACGAATCAATCCAAATCTTTATTGGATAACTCGTGGCTGCGTTCATCTGGTGTTGTATTCTTGCAGACTATGTGTGTTTCATTTTATATGCTGTTTAATCGACGTTCCTTTTCATCCCTACATCAAAGTGGACACTACTTGTGTAAGAGGGTATAGCATTTGTTTCTTTACCATGTATGAGTATTAGAATTAAGAATTCCAAACGGCAACGAAACTTCTTGAATGGAGCATATAAGTCACTACGAACATCACTAATTATTCTAGAAAGTAGTGGAAAAGTTAACATTTGGTGGCGGCGACTGTTGGACTACGAACATCATTAACTGTTCGGGAAAGTAGTGGAAAAGTTAACATTTGGTGTCAGCGACGGCGGGACTGCGAACATCATCAACTGAACGGAAAGTAGTGGAAAAGTTAACATTTGGTGGCGGCGACGGTTGGACTACGAACGTCACTAATTGTTAGGGAAAGTAATGGAAAAGTTAATACTTTTTGGCGGCGACGGCGTTGCTTCGAACGTCACTAATTGTTAGGGATAGTAATGGAAAAGTTAACACTTGGTGGCGGCGACGGCGTTGCTACGAACGTCACTAATTGTTAGGGAAAGTAATGAAAAAGTTAACACTTGTTGGCGGTAACTGCAGTATACCTAAACGTTTATTTCGTCTCAGAACGTGAGATTAATACTAACTACGTCATTTTATTTTTTTGCAGACACCTGGGACGTAATCCTTTCATTTGCGACTGCAACCTGCGGTGGCTAGCCGAGTATCTGGAGCTGAAACCGATAGAAACCAGTGGAATCCGATGTGAGAGCCCGCAGAGAGTGCACCGTCGCCGCTTCAACTCGCTCAAGGAAAACAAATTTAAATGTAAAGGTAGTTAAATACATTTTGTGTGGTAAATAACTGCTTATGATGCACAGTTCAAGTTTTATAAAATATAAAGGTAGTACTTTTAATTCATGAACTTGTATAAAATTCGTTAACTTATTTTAAAATGTATAAAGTTACAAATATTTCTTTAAACATTATAAATTTTAATTTGTTGAAAGCTGGCTCTTTTTTCCTCTTGAAAATAGAGATTCTGCATTGAACATGTTCTTTCTACCCCCTCCCTTTCTCCCGCCTGTTATGGCCAGGTGGTTAGGGAGCTCGACTGGTAATCTGCGGGTCACGGGTTCGAATCCCCATCCCACTAAACATGCTCGCCCTTTCAACCATGGTGGCGTTATAATGTGACAGTTAATCCCACTATTCGTTGGTAAAGAGTAGCCCAAAAGTTGGCGGTTGGTGTAGATAACTAGATGCCTTCTCTCTAATCTTCCACTGCTAAATTAGCGAAGATAGCCCTTGTGTAGCTCTGCGCGAAATTCAAAACAAAACAAACCCTCCCTCCCTTCCATTTACTGGAATGAGCCTTTATAGAATGTACTTGTAAGTTGTGGACGGTTATATTTGTAACTGAAGTTAGTGAAATGCTTTTGTAAATTATGAATAGTTATATTTGTAATTGCATACAGTTAAAAACAACACTTTTTGGAGGTTTATACATTTTTTTATGAGACTGGTCAACAGTTTAATGCATACTCTACATATTTAGAAGCTTCTCATAAATACATTTTTGGAGTGTAAATTATAAGAAAATTACATTATTTATATCTTCTGCTCTTCAATATATAGTCCACCTGGCGGGACAGCGGTAAGTCTACAAGGATTAGATAAATAAATACTATTGTTGAAACTGTATCAGTTGATAGAGAGTTTTTACCCAAGTATCATTAACAGAGCAGATAATAAATTTAGAAAAAAGCTTCTGTTAACCGTAATTTTATAAAAGTATTTTAAAAATTAAAAAGAGGATAGTTAATTTCGCCCTCTATACCTGGTTTATCTTTTAAATTTTTTAAATACTTAAAAAATTACCCTATATATAAATCCATAAATATGATTAATTTATTATTGAATAAAACTAACGATAAAGTGAATAGAATGGAAAAAATAGATATTTACAAAATAATTTGTGAATGTGGAAACTCATACGTAGCCAAAGTAAAAATAATCTAAAATACAGAGCAGATGAACATAAGCGAAATGTGAAAAATAAGAAAACGGATATTTCACCATTAGCTGAACAGGTTAGTATAACACAAAGTATGATCCAATAGGAAAAAAATATTTTATTAGCTCAATTCAAATATGACAATACCAGAAATACTCGTGAATCGTTGGAGATAATCAAATTCCATTAGAATGATAATCTATCAAACAAGAAAGATAAGGGATTAAACAAGGATGATAAGGGATTAAAGGGACAGAATTTATGTTGATGGCGTGATACTTTGTAAAAAACAAATTAACTAATTAAGATTTTATATGATTGAACAGAAGAGATTTTTTTTTTGTAATTAAGCACAAAGCTACACAATGAGCTATCTGTGCTCTGCCCACCACGGGTATCGAAACCCGGTTTCTAGCGTTGTAAGTCCGAAGACATACCGCTGTGCCACTGAAGGAAGAACAGAAGGGATAAGCAGAGCAATGTTCTTGTGATTTACACACCGGAAGATGGCGTATTGAAGCGATTGTTTGTTATGGATTTCGCGCAAAGCTACACGGAGGCTATCTGCGCTAGCCGTTCCTAATTTAGCAGTGTAAGACTAGAGGG
>NW_013670253.1:36973-38138 GCF_000517525.1 Limulus polyphemus
TTATTTTGTAACTGGAGTTAGTGGAACGTAATTCTATTTTGTAACTGGAGTTAATGGAACGTAATTCTATTTTGTAACTGGAGTTAATGGAACGTAATTGGGATATCTGCTGTGTCCACCGTAGGGAATCGAATCACGGATTTTAGCGTTGTAAGTCCGTAGGCCTACCACTAGCCCCACCGGAGGACCTGTAGCGTCAGTTTCAGTAGCCTCAATCTCAAACATCAGCACTTCGGTGTGGTAAAGTCTTTAGCCTTTCTCCTCTGACCCAAGCCTAAATTTCAAAACTTTTCTTTCTTTTATGCGTAACTACACTCACTTAGAAGGTCAAGAAACTCGTATTATGTAGTGGATCATGAAAAGCGAATTAAACATCTCATTTATCTTAAAAAGTCATTACCAACCGCTCGTGTTTTTAGTTCCTTAACAATCTTCATAGAAGATTCTCGAACCTTCTTCTCTTATCTGTCCAAGAATGATGTCCTACGTATGCGACGCTCAATTACGGTTTTGACGATCTATGCTGATGTGTATGTGTAAATGTTTTAATAATTGAACTGTTCTGTATTTTCGTAGAACAGGGGTCTGTGACACTTTGCAGTTAATATCCTTAATCTCTCGACAAAGCATCCTTCAGATACTCTGAACTCCCTAGATCCAATCGGGAATAATGAACATGAAAACAAAATATGAGACATTAAAATACTGAGGAGTGTTTGTCGTTTTATAAAATTGCCTCGAGTGAAGATTGATGTTTGATATAATCTGTATACGTCTTTTGTGCTGTTACAGCTGTCGTTGACCTTATTATGCTGTTCGTATACCGTTCAAATAACAATGTAGTTTACCAGACACATGAATCGACCGTTTTATCATTTACAGTAAAACGGATCACTTTTACAGACTGAAAAATTACACTTTTATCCAGGTATTTTAATTATTTATAATAGAAACAGTTATATAACTAACTTATTTGCATTTGAATTGACATACACAAACTAATTCATCGCACGAACATTCAAGTGTGTTACTAATTATCGGACAGCAAGAGCAGACCATACAAAGTAAGAAAGATAGGGAGCAACAAGAGCAGGTCATACAAAGTAAGAAAGATAGGGAGCAACAAGAGCAGGCCATACAAAGTAAGAAAGATAGGGAGCAGCAA
>NW_013670253.1:39138-45167 GCF_000517525.1 Limulus polyphemus
GTGAGCAACAAGAGCAGGCCATACAAAGTAAGAAAGATAGGGAGCAACAAGAGCAGGCCATACATAGTAAGAAAGATAGGGAGCAACAAGAGCAGGTCATACAAAGTAAGAAAGCTAGGGAGCAACAAGAGCAGGCCATACAAAGTAAGAAAGATAGGGAGCATCAAGAGCAGGTCATACAAAGTAAGAAAGATAGGGAGCAACAAGAGCAGGCCATACAAAGTAAGAAAGATAGGGAGCAGCAAGAGCAGGTCATACAAAGTAAGAAAGATATGGAGCAACAAGAGCACGTCATACAAAGTAAGAAAGATATGGAGCAACAAGAGCAGGTCCTGCTCTTGTTGCTCCCTATCTTTCTTACTTTGTATGCCATACAAAGTAAGAAAAATAGTGAGCAACAAGAGCAGGTCATACAAAGTAAGAAAGATAGTGAGCAACAAGAGCAGGTCATACAAAGTAAGAAAGATATGGAGCAACAAGAGCAGGCCATACAAAGAAAGAAAGATAGGGAACAGCAAGAGCAGGCCCTACAAAGTAACACAGATAAGGAGTAACAAGAGCAGGACATAAGAAGCAAAAAAGAGAGAGTTAGTACAACTTTTAAAAGTTATACTACAGAGTGGCGTGATTAACACAAAATTACTATTTAGTAAACTCTTAAAAGGTTAGCGCAAAATTATTGACTAATAAAAACTAGATGGAAGTGATTAGCACAATATTACTACCTAGTACAAATTGAAGTGATTAGCACAATATTACTATCTAGTACAAAGTAAAGTGGTTAAAACAATATTACTATCTAGTACAAAGTAAAGTGGTTAAAACAATATTACTATCTAGTACAATTAACACAATATTACTACCTAGTACAATTAACACAATATTACTACCTAGTACAAAGTGAAGTGATTAGCACAAAATTACTATCTAGTACAAAGTGAAGTGGTTAAAACAATATTACTACCTAGTACAATTAACACAGTATTACTACCTAGTACAATGTGAAGTAATTAGCACAAAATTATGACATCACACAAAGTGTAGGGGTAAGTACAAATTTACCATCTAGTAACAGTAAAGTTGTTAGCATAAACTACCGTTAATTGTAGATAGAACACACTAAGTATTTGATTTTGGACTTTCTCAAGTTTAACAGGAATTCAACAAACTTATCGCAGGATAGGCTTCTGAGATAAATAGCTGAACCTGGGATTTTGTTTTCCTTCTCGTCATGATTACTAGCATAATCACATAATTTTAAGACATGCGGATGTTTAGTTTCCTTCCTTGGTAATGTTTTCTCGCTATTTCCTGAGAAGTAGTCTACGGAAATAAATAAGCACTTCCTTAGTAATGTTTTCTCGCTACTTCTTGAGAAGTAGTCTACAGAAATAGATAAGCACTTCCTTGGTAATGTTTTCTCGCTACTTCCTCAGAAGTAGTCTACGGAAATAAATAAGCACTTCCTTGGTAATGTTTTCTTGCTACTTCCTGAGAAGTAGTCTACGGAAATAAATAAGCAAGATTTAGAGAAGCTTAATAAGAATTCGTTTGTCTTAGAAAGAAAATCAGGGGAATAGACATTAAATATTGCCTCATAATGGTTAGGATTACTGTGTATATTTACCTTTCTTTATTATTTACATGCCTTTGACAACATTGTCTTTAAACGATGTACGCTCAATGCTAAATATGGCATTCATATGTCTATATTTGTTTAACCGGTTGTTGTGAAAGGAAACTCGAACAGTTGGAAAAGTTTGAATTATAGATCTAAGCAAGGGCGCCAGCAGACAAAAAAAAATAAGGGGGGATCAAGTAACTCAAGTTTGAAAAAATTATGAAATCGAAATACAAATACCTTATGATTTTCCAGTAACGTATAATAATAATTTTACATATCTAGTATTTTTTTGTTCTTTTTGAAAATCCAGGGGGGTTCAGGTGACCCCCTTGCCCCTTCCTGCGGGTGCCCATGGATGTAAGTATTATACAAGTTTTACTTGTTTGCTTTATAAAGTGTTAATGTAAAATCGTTTCCAGTTAACGGAAGAATAAATGGTAGCAGAAAGACTTAGTCTGAGGGTGTAACTTTACGTTAAATATTAGTTTTATTGTTAAACCAGAGTAAATAAGTTTACGGAAGAATGAATGGTAGCAGAAGGACTTAGTCTAGTGTGTAACTTTACGTTAAATATTAGTTTTATTGTTAAACCAGAGTAAATAAGGTTACGGATGAATGAATGGTAGCAGAAAGACTTAGTCTGAGTGTGTAACTTTACGTTAAATATTAGTTTTATTGTTAAACCAGAATAAATAAGGTTACGGATGAATGAATGGTAGCAGAAAGACTTAGTCTGATGGGGTAAATTTACGTTAATTATCAGTTTTATTGTTAGACCAGAGTAAATAAGGTTAGGGAAGAATGAATGGTAGCAGAAAGACTTAGTCTGAGGGTGTAACTTTACGTTAAATATTAGTTTTATTGTTAAACCAGAATAAATAAGGTTACGGATGAATGAATGGTAGCAGAAAGACTTAGTCTGAGGGTGTAACTTTACGTTAAATATTAGTTTTATTGTTAAACCAGGGTAAATAAGGTTACGGATGAATGAATGGTAGCAGAAAGACTTAGTCTGAGGGTGTAAATTTACGTTAAATGTGAATTTTATTGTTTGTTAGCTTTAGAGCAAAGCCTTATTGGACTATCTATTGTATCCACCGCGGAGAATCGAACCCCGGATGTTATCGATGTAAGTACGTAAATTTACCGCTGACCTACAGTGGGACTGTGAGTTTTAAGCTATAGTAATTTTGGATAGAACTTTCGGTATGTATTTGTTCAAAGCCGTGCTTTGTGCTATTCGCAGGTTCTGAAGAGCAGCGGACGAAGTATGCGGGTGAATGTCTTGTTGACGTAAAATGTCCAGAGAAATGTACTTGTGAAAGTACGGTGGTAGACTGCTCCCGGCAAGGCCTGGAAGATATCCCTAACGACATTCCGGTCTTTACCACAGAATTGTGAGTGAATAAAGTCCAGAAGGGAGGTTTTAAGTTATGTTCTTCTTTTGTTTGTCAGTTGATAAACTCTACATCTGTCAGCTCCAAGGGTTTTAAAAGATTTTTATCACAACGTCTATTACTTCATATAATTCAGTTACTTCTCTCTTTTTTTTTCTCTCGTTGTTTATTTGTATGGATATGTATTAAAAAGAAACTGAAGTACTTGGAGGTTCAAGGTTGTTAGGTAAAGAAATAATAATTATATTATTAAAGCGCGCCACCTGCAGAGTTTGTTATGGTAAAAAACAAAAAAATCTTTAAATAAAACGTCATTTGATTCACTTTTCTATGTCTTTAAGATCTCTGCTGAACAGTCTGACCAGTAGTATTGAGTACCATGTTGTCATTGAGTTAAAGCATTTGTAACGTTTGATTAGAAAAGGAAAGAAGAATTTTTGGCAAACTGTTATCAATATCAATATCAATATGATATTTCCAACCAGAACTTGCAAAGCAGGGTTCAAACTGGTCAGTTTAATGAAGACTAGCGATTAAAATGAAAAGTCTAACCGTGACCGAGAAATCATGTCTATGGACACTCTCATTAAAACTGATAAAGTAGTGTTTCAACTGGTCAGTCTAGTGAAAACTGACGAAGTGGGATGAAATGAAATGTCTAGCCGTGACTGAAAATTCTTGTCTTTGACATTCCGATTAAAACCGACAAAGTAGGGTTCAACTGGTCAGTCTAATGAAGACTTGCAGTTGAAATGAAAAGTTTAGCCGTAACCAAAAATTCAGTTGTTTGATAGTCTTTTCAAGACTGCTGAAATGGTCGCTGTTGGCATGTAAAGAACGATAAACCTGTCTAAAATGGTCACTGTTGGCATGTAAAGAACGATAAACGTATCTAAAATGGTCGCTGTTGGCATGTAAAGAACGATAAACGTATCTAAAATGGTCACTATTGGCATGTAAAGAACGATAAACGTATCTAAAATGGTCGCTGTTGGCATGTAAAGAACTAGTCGCTGTTGGCATGTAAAGAACGATAAACATATCTAAAGTGGTCGCTATTGACATGTAAAGAACGATAAGCATATGTAAAATGGTCGCTAATGACATGTAAAGAACGATAAACATATCTAAAGTGGTCGCTGTTGGCATGTAAAGAACGATGAACGTGTCTAAAATGGTCACTATTGGCATGTAAAGAACGATAAACGTATCTAAAATGGTCACTATTGACATGTAAAGAACGATAAGCATATCTAAAATCGTCGCATAAAAACAACAGACTGATCTTGATCTTAATCTCGACAAACTCGGTCTCGATCTTGACTGCATCAATGGGTACAATTAATATGTACTAAAGTGTTGCGTTTGACATCAAATACAAGATTTTTATAGATGTAGTCCGAAACGGATAGTTCCCATTTAGATACGTTTATCGTTCTTTACATGCCAACAGCGACTATTTTAGATACGTTTATCGTTCTTTACATGCCAATAGTGACCATTTTAGATAAGTTTATCATTATTTACATGCCAACAGCGACTATTTTAGATACGTTTATCGTTCTTTACATGCTAATAGCGACCATTTTAGATACGTTTATCGTTCTTTACATGCCAACAGTGACCATTTTAGATACGTTTATCGTTCTTTACATGCCAACAGAATCTTGAATAAAAACAAGAGCTATAGAAATAATAATAAGTTTACTTTTTGAATTTTTAGTCGAATAAAAATATATACTAATCTCGATCTTGGTCTCGATAGACGTGGTCGTAGTCTTGGTCTCACCCACCCGATCTTAACTACATCATTACATTGGTGGTGCCTAAAAATAGCAGTGGTTCCACATTCATCTCGTCTAAAGATCGTTTCGGAAAATATTATTGGATTGCACGTTTATTATTTTACCGTATTAAGCTATGCTATAATACACTGTACAATATTGTATTATAACCAGGTAGTTGTCTCTGAAAAAATATTATTGGATTGCACATCTGTTATTGTATACTGTATTTTACCGTATTAAGCTATGCCATAATACACTGTACAATATTATATTATAACCAGGTAGTTGTCTCTAAAAAATATTATTGGATTGCATATCTGTTATTGTATACTATATTTTACCGTATTAAGCTATGCCATAATACACTGTACAATATTATATTATAACCAGGTAGTTGTCTCTGAATGAATTGCTTTTCATATCTCTTATATTTAAAAACAATAAACTGAAAAAACAAAAGTTATACAACCTTTAAATGAAGGTAAGAAAGTCCAAATATCGGGGTGTATTTATGAAGTCAAAAGAAATAAGTTAATAAATATTTAATTCCTGCTTCATTAATGTAATACAACTTAGATCATTATGGTGAAGTAGTTATTATTGTTTTAGGCCTTTTTTGTTTATGATTAGATATTGTAAGATTTATTTTGACGTTATGAAATATTATGAATTAATAAGTTAAGAGAAGATAAATTAGTTTAGACTTTAAATATTTAATTCCTGCTTCATTAATGTAATACAACTTAGATCATTATGGTGAAGTAGTTATTATTGTTTTAGGCCTTTTTGTTTATGATTAGAGATTGTAAGATTTATTTTAACGTTATGAATTAATGTGACGTGAAATTTCGTTCCAGACGTATGAGCGAGAATAACATCAAGAAAATCAAAAACACCGGAATCTTCAAAAAACTGCCCAATCTTATCAGACTGTAAGTTTTCTCTTCAGAATATTGTAAGATTTTATGAACAGTTACTTCTCCTTCGATACGAATATTGAGAATCGTATGTCGTGGTTTCGGACATTCAGACGTTTTGTAGCCCCTGTTGACAATTTGTTTTTTTTGGGGGGGGTTTTGTTTTACAGTTTCAAATTAGCCAAAAGACATCATGTTTTGATGAATGACCTTTATGAAGTTTCATGACAAAAATGTATTTTTTTTAACTCGAAATATATTTGTAATGTTTATAAAATCAGTTTCAACATTTCCTGCTTTAGGC